>NW_027185430.1:493455-788455 GCF_022577435.1 Embiotoca jacksoni
CTGTAATATAGAAACAAGAACAACATCAGCTGTGAAAATAAGAGCTTTAAATGATGTTTAATTCATGTTCATTCAACACATAAACCTGCTGGATGCACACAAACAAAGTGACGTCTCTGACAACTTGACGTGTGTATAAAACTAATTTAACATCCAGTAATATGGAATCACTTCTATTAATAATAAACATTTCATTATAGCATTTTATTGTGAAGGCCATATTTTCTCCAAACCCCATCACTTCCTGTTTCTCCTCCTGTTCCGGTTTCATCCGGTGAACAGAGTTTTGTTTGGCGATGAAAACAGGACCAGAGACTTTCTGACTGTAAATGAGAAATAATTGTTGTTAATGAAGTGAGTTTTGTTTAAAAGACTTTGTTCCGTTAATACGTTCAGCACAGATTCTGATGACAAAATCTTTTGCGAAAAAAACACGTGGATTTTTAAAAATTGCAAGTTCCCGCAAATATTGTGGAGTTTGCTTCAATTTGTGATAATTATAGAGATCGCAAGATCGCGATTTGCTGGAGGGACTGAATTGTGACTAAAAGGGGAAAAAGGGTCTCTTTCCATATCATCTATGTTTCAGATTCAAGCAGCCAACAAATATGGTTTCATGAGTTTGTTATGTTCTTTGTTAGACGAAGACTCGCTGTGAAAAGCACCTGTTTGCAGGCTGTACGTCAACTGTGTGGATGTGCGTGTCTGTCTCCGCATGTTTTTGGCAGTTTTAGGCTCCTCTGGACATCCTGCCGCTTTGATATCGAACACTCTTTCCATTCAGTGGATGTTCAGCATTTCATTCTTGATAAGGTGATGTCTGGGCTGCAGCAAAGCCTTATGGGAGTACTGTTCAGTGATGTTTGTGCAGAGACTTCAATAGACGTCAATCTGCATGGACCTGCTGCCGGTGTCTTTGTGCGTCTGTGTGTGTCTGTTGTGTGTGTGAAACTGTTTGGCTCTCTGCTCACATTCCAAAAGAGGTTTGACAGCCAGTCCCCGAAGACGCCGCTCTGCCTCCTCATCCTCCTCTTCCTCCTCTTCCTCTCCGTATGTCTCTTTCCACCTCTCATTTATTTTTCCTTCTTCATCCTTTCACCCTCTCTCTCTCTTTCTGAGCCTTCATTTGCAGTGTCCTCCTCCTCTCTCTTCCTCACTGCGCTCCAATCTTTCTTTCCCAGCATGCATCGAGAATCCAACAGTGAGTTCTCATCTTCAAGTTCGTATTCATTGACAGTTTCATGTGGATCCTCACAGCTCCTTCTTTCTGAGACAAAATCTGCTCCCTATCTGTGTGTGTGTGTGTGTGTGTGTGTGTGTGTGTGTGTGTGTGTGTGTGTGTGTGTGTGTGTGTGTGTGTGTGTGTGTTGGGCACCCCCGCCCAAACCTCTAGGCCTTGTATTGGGCTTTGACTGATCTATGGATTTGCCAATATTGGCCTTGAATTATAAAATCAGATCTCGTCCATTCAGAATGAGCTACGTCTGATATGAGACGGGATCTCTGCAGACTGCAGGCCGTCAATACGTTTTTATTATTTTATACCAGATGTCTTTGCTGATAAATCCCTCCTGTGTTCTGTTTCCATGCCCTGTTATTATTTGAAATGTTGTAATAAACATTTATGTATTGTGGCGGTGAAGCATGAAAGTGGTCAAGTGAAAATCTAGAGGGTAAACCCAATAATCACCATGAAAATCCAGACATGCATAATATTTCCTTCTCTAAAGGCAGAAAACCTTGTGCAAATGAAACAGTAACCATGGCAACCACCTGCCACCAAAAGTGCTCCGATACCTGTATGTACCATGCATATGGAGGGTAATCAGAAGGAATCTGTGAATGTCAATTGTCACCAGAGGCTCTCAATGCACCTTTTAGCAGACGGACTCTCAGAGCACCTGCCCGGCTCCTTCCTCTTGCATCTATATGCTCTGATGAAGAGTCCGTCCGCTAAAAGGTGCATCGAGTGCCCTTGTTAAAACGGTCTGAGCTCCGCCTCTGCTGCAATGCTGCATCATAAGCTCGAAGACTAAAAACCCTGGAATGAAGTCATGAATGTTACAAGAGGCACAAGTACAACTGTTGTTTATGTCATCTTTATCTCAAGTCATTTGTTCCCCTTTTCAGTCGACTCCTTTCTGCAGTTACAACACTAATAATTGGACCAGTGACTCACTCATGGACTTCAGTCAGGTTGGTGATGAGTAACCTGAAATAAACAACACAATCAGATGTAGTCTTAAGAGCATTGTTATATATAAACTCGTGATTCAAGCTTGATGGCCTTCCTCCGGTCATTTCTAATGTTACAAAAATCCATTATGGACACAGAACGCTGGCAGCTGAATGCTTCATGGCACTTTCTGCATGTGAGTATGGACTTTGTGTTTAACGTGTTGATCAAATTGAACTCAAGTTTGTGTGCAGAGCTCTGTTGTGCACATCTGTTGGCGTCCATACGACAGATGAATAAAAGATGCCTCTGTTGAAGGGTGATGATGAGACGAGCGATGCTTAATTAATACGTGAATATGGCGCTGGTGCTGCAGCAGATGAAGTGTTTGATGCATGATGAGCTCAACATCTGAGAGAACAGCTTTAGTCTTCTGTAAAATGTATGATTGAGTCTGTATGTTGGGAAATATTAAATGGTCAGAGAGTTGAGAAGAAGAATTACTGGTTCTCCGTTTCAGAAGTAAAACTGTTCATTTATTGTTAAGTTTAAACGAATGTGTTCCACATCAGCCAGTTTGTTAGATGGTGCAGATTCATCCTTCTGCTCGCTGTTTCTGCAGTTCAACAAAGGCATGAGACATTCTGTTATTATCTTTTACTAGGCACTGAAAACATGTTTTTTTTTCCTTTTGAGGACAACTATGTCTTATATAAAGTTTAGCTGAAAGATGCATGGACTAAAGAGCTGAATCTCCATGAGATATAATGAACAGAAAAACATGCTGCTGTTGTGCTGAACAGACAAGAAACAGACATGTCTGTTAAAAACAGGCTGACACATGTTTGATATTAAAATAAATTAAATCCATGTCTAAATACTGGTTTCAGAGAGAAATAATGTACCTAACAATAATGGTAATTAGGTTAGGTTAGGTTAGGTTGTTACTTTATTAATCCCCGAGGGGAAATTTTTTCGCTACAGCAGCATACAGGAAGCAACTGCTTAATTAGCTCAGCGTCCAAACTTACTGTCTTTGTCTTTAGTTTTTCCAGCGTATCGTTGCCAACATTTAAACTATAGTCTATTAAATGAAAGCTCACCATCACAGCTCGTCGGTCTGCTTGTGTACAGACAGGTGGGCTTCATCAATGGTCACCAAATGCAGGTACGCGTACATGTGTTTGATTCATCCTCTCTTTGTTGTGGGTGCGTGCAGCTCTTGTGTATTTAAAGCTTGTTCTACACCTGCTTTGATAAATGAAGCTTCCAGTTGGCAGCTGCAGTGCATGGTGGGTAGACTATGGGAGTTTGAGATTTAATTGAAAAATGATCTGCTGCCTGTGTTTGGGTGTGCCTCGCTGTTGTGTACCTGCACGGATGCCTGCATGTTTGCTTGCCTCCCTGCAGGCACCTGTGTGTGTGTGTGTGTGTGTGTGTGTGTGTGTGTGTGTGTGTGTGTGTGTGTGTGTGTGTGTGTGTGTGTGTGTGTGTGTGTGCAGTAGTTGAAATAATGAAGTGGATTATGAGTCACCCAGGAGTGTGATAAGGAGGAACGGATCGATAACTAGATATGTGCAAGAGCGTCAGAGGACAGCAGTGAGAGGAGAGAGGTTGGGCCATGAAATGACATTTTGATCACGGAGTGCAGAGGTGTGTGGGCGGCAGACGAGGAGACGGAGAGGAACACAAACTGTGAGACTCGAGGAAAGCAAAGACCAAAACCAACAAAACCATAGTCAGCATGTTTTATTTAATCTTTTGAACAAATCTGGTTTTCACTCTTTCATACTTTTTACATTTACTCACATATTTACCTCCGTGGAGGAAGTCATGTTTTCTTTGCAGTTTGTTTGTTTGTCAGCATGATTTTGCGATAACTCCAAACCAGATC
The DNA here is from genome assembly GCF_022577435.1 of Embiotoca jacksoni. NCBI lineage: Eukaryota > Metazoa > Chordata > Actinopteri > Embiotocidae > Embiotoca > Embiotoca jacksoni. Next base: position 497,526 of record NW_027185430.1, read on the forward strand.
TTCATCAAACTTAGTTGATGGGTGTAACATGGGCCAAAGGACAACCCGTTAAATTTGAGGGCGTATCCGAATTTCCAACCCGGTGTCACGACAAAGTGTGTAATAGACACACCCGTCCACTAGAGCAAAATGTGAGATAGCTACGCTTAGCGATGTCTAGGTAGGAGAGCTACACGTTTTGCTCTAGTGGACTTGTGTGTCTATTACACACTTTGGCCTGTAGTGATTTCTAGGAAAATGAAACCTATTGCATGTTTGGAGTCATGTGACTGACAGGAAACCAAAACCATTTGCAAAAATACATGGTTGGGAAAAAAATAAACAACTAAAGAACAACTTTGTCACTTGTCACTGGATTCAAACCCCATCCTCCTGCAGCGCAGTCCGTAATTAATGCTGCTGATCCTTCTTAGCCTCCTACCTCCTTATATGGAAAACCATTGTCCTTTGTACTTGATCTCAAGACTTCTTTTGCGGTACTTTGATCACATGATCCTTCAACACGTGACATTTACGTGCATGTAATTTTTACGCCTACAAAGTGTGCAATACACACGCCGGTTGACTTCAGCAAAATGTGTAACTATCACACCTAGATGGCACCAAGCATGGCCATCTCACGTTTTGCTGTCGTGGACTGACGTGTCAATTTCACACTTCACCATAATTTGGGGTTGGATTTAAATAATTTTTTACTTTTGTTAATATTGCCATCAATGTTAAATTCCTGCAAATCATAGTAACATTTAAAAGTGACAAATCATAGGCCAATACGATATACAATGGACAGACGCAACAGCCCTCCGAGGTTTGTCCCAGTAGGCCCAATGGCCAGTACCTTTCTGGAGCCCTCAGGAACAGTGGTTTCATTGGGGAGAACCAGAAGTGCCACAATTGTAAATATATCCAGACTTACATGGTGCTTGCAGATTCAGATTTACATATCATACAGGATCAGACTTTTACCCTTGGTAGAGGTCCATACTCTCCCAGTGAACCTCTCCTTTCACATTTGTTCTGTCCTTGTCCTTTACGGCCTTACAAGCTCCTGCTCAGACGGATTTACAAAAAAAAAAAAAAAAAAAAAAAAAAAAAAAAATAGAAAAGATGAAACAGAAAACAGATAGAAAGCTCAAGGTGTGAAGACAGCAATATAATATAACCACTGTAGAGCTCTCTTCTCTTGACATCAGATCCTCTGTCTTTTCTCAAGACAAATGGGTTTTAATCAGAAGAAATCCTCCCAGCAGAAGTACAGCCGAGACGGTACGGACCTGACGGGCTTCACAAATCAAAGCCCAACACTTCTTCTGCTGCTTCTACATTTCCAGAATTAATTCTAGGTTTCTCAGTTCACATCTGAAGAATTTTTGTTTTGATTTGTATTTATCTATTTAGTAGTTTTGCTGGCTTTGGGATTGTTTATGCACGTTTTTGCCATGTACTCACTCTGGATGGCGTGATTTTGTTTTTAGATTTCATCTGGTAGGATTTGTTGGTGTGTGTGTGTGTGTGTGTGTGTGTGTGTGTGTGTGTGTGTGTGTGTGTGTGTGTGTGTGTGTGTGTGTGTGTGTCAGCTCAGTATGGATGCTTCAACTCAGATGGGAAGCTGAGGAAAAGAAAGTCTTGCCAAAGTCTCTGCTGGACACCACGAGTGAGAACAGAACGTCTGAGAAAGCTGGCAGGAGCCGGCAGCCTTTTCTCCATCGCTCCCTCCTCAACTGTCTGCTGTCTGGAATTCTGTTTTTATCTCTAATCTTTTCTTATCCCACTTGGTTATTTACCTTCTTTCACCCTGTCTTTCGCCATTAATTTCGGATGGATGTTTTTCTTATTTTTTTCTTTCTCCGTTTTATTCATAGACTGTATATAAAAGTGGACGAAGCTTCAGGGTCTGAAAAATGAGACAGATGCTGAAGTGTCTCCAGCTGCAATACCAGCGAGTGCCACTAGAGGTCGGCTCCAAAAAGCCTCCGGCTCCATAGACTCCCATTCAACTTCTCTCATCAAATCCAAAGTGAATAAAATGTGTCCATCAGTTATCTCGGTGTTGTTAGCTAAAGTCACTCCTTCTTATTAGTTTTCTGGAGGTCCATCTGAAAATAATCCCTCATTCATTAGAAAAGAAGATTCAAGAAGACCTGTTTTTGGGGGCGTGTCTGTTTGATTGACAGGTCTGTGGTGCAGTCAGGTTACAGCTATCGGTGGGCGGGACGTAGGTTTCCAATCAGATCGGTCAGATCCACTGCTGGCTCCTCCCCCAGCTCGTCCAAATATGGTCACTTCCTGTTACAAACCGCTCCGAACTAGCAAAGATGGTGACGGACAGAATCTGAACTGGAGGATTCATAACGTTCACAAATCAACGGGGGACGTCACTGCTGGATGATTGTTGTTTTTATTTTCCTTGACTTTTGGCCCTTTATGGTGTTCTTTTAATCTCTTTCTTGTTGTCTTGCTGCCCACTGAAGGTTTTCAGTGCATCAACAAATTTAATCTGTTTTTGTGGAATCACAGGTTGAATCAGTTGCTTATATCAGAGAAGCTCCCCATTTGTGACTGAGAACATTGTTAACATCTCAGCTGGGACTCACATTATGTTACTTCCTCATTAACATGATATTGGAAGACTGCAGAAGCCACAGAAACAGTAATCGGATAAGTCATGTTTCTGACTAACATGTGCAGTACAATGACTTTCTCAGCAGTGGTGTGGGTCCACACACTGAATAAAGGACTCAGTAAATCTGACTCGGGATCAAAAGCAGTTTGCTGTAATGGTCTTGTAAACAAATATGGCGTAGATTACTGAAATCTCATTTGTGATCATCCTCTATCTGGACAAACATTTAATTTAAAATGTATGAGGGATTGTTGCAGGGTATAAAAGTCCTCATTTTGGCACAGGGCATTTTTGAATCTGAGCAAACACAGATATCCACAGATCAGACAGAGTCACATGTAGAAACACAATAAGAACAAATCATTCACATCTGGCCAACTTTTTCACTGGCAGTTAAGTTTGCTTGTGTCATATGCAGGAAGCAGCTCAATAAACATTGGTTTAAGACAGATAATCCTCCCTAGCCTAAGGAATATAAGCCTTGCCTTTTTGGCATTCTTGTATTTCATAATAATCCTGATTCTATGCCAGAGGGGATTTGATTCAGAAGGATCTGATGTAAATAAACATGATATGATTAAAAAAAAAAAAAAAAAAGGGTGTCAAGTAAAGACGGAGAAAACTCCTTTAAATTTGGGAGGATTGACCACCGGAGACATCGAACACAGCTTCACCCTGTAGCTTCATCTGTATCGTCAGGTAGATTACAACATGTACGAGTTACTCCAGCCAAGATTAAGAAACAGCTTGGACTGTAAATATCAGTGGAATTCATAAAATACATATCTGGGAGTCAGACTTTTAGCAGGAAATCCTTTAGTTGTAATCTACAGGGACATAGCACAACATATAATTTAGTTTATATATAATGTGATCTGATTCTGATGAGTTATTCATCAAAACGTGTCCAAAAGCATGTACATTTTTAAATATTTTATCCCGTTCAAAGTCAAAGCTAAACATAGGTCATTTGAATTAATTTCATAACAGTTAACATGGCCTGAACCTATACTATAATTACAATGTGTTTCTTGTGGCTCTCTAGAGCAATGAGCTAATGTTGGTCAATGTCAGCAAACAGCCCTGATTTTATCCAAACTTCTTCCATCTGTGATGTCACAAATCTAAAATACGTCCTCTTCTTCCGTCATTCACTGCTCACATCGAGCAACTCCTGATCATTTTCATTGTGTTGCATTAACAAGGACAGCAAACGACAGCCAAGTTGATGGGAGGGCACAACCCGGTGTCAACATCACGACAAAGTGTGAAATTATCCACTACAGCCAAACGTGAGATAGCCACATTGACGATGTCAAGAGGGGACAGTTACACGTTTTTCCGGTAGTGGACGTGCGTGTCTATTACACAGTTCTGACTTTTATCACGTCCTGCATTGCCGTCAGTGATTAATGCCGCCAAGACATCCCTCCATCCCCCTAAAGTTGTGTAAAAATGTCCCCTGCAGTTGGTTTCCACACCTCTGTTGCGGTACTTTGGTCACATGATCCTCCCTCACATGGCATTAACGTGCCTGTAAGTTTCATGTCCACAAAACGTGTGAAATGGACACACCAGTTCCTCTACAGAAAGACGTGTAACCGTCACGCCTCGACAGCCCTGAGCGTGGATATCTCATGTTTTTGCTGAAGTGGGTGGGCATGTCTATTTCACACTTTGCCGTGAGACCGGCTTTATGGAGCAACAGGAAATGCAGACAGAGCAGAGTTTTAAGGTCATACACACATGCACTGCAAGTTCTCAGTTTAAACAGTTAATTACTCTTCAGTTATTTGAAATCATTCTCAAAATAGGTCGTTTAAAGTAAAAAATGACTTGTTGAGGAGTTAAATGACAAACTCAAACAAAAAGTCTTTCCAGAGGGGAAGTTCCTGTTGCAGGTAGCAGGGTGGTCACGAGTCTCGCTGTTTACCAGCATCTCACTACTCGGCTCTTGTGATACTTTCACCTTCCCTCCGTTGTTCTCTAGCTTCTAACAAAGCTCAAACTCCACTCTCACCAGAGAAGCACCAGTGAAGTCAGAAGTAGTAAAGGCCAAAGAATGACAAAACAGCTACAGAGGAGTGCCGCGGCAACGCTAACCTTTACTCAGCCTCACACAAATTGACAAAAAGAAGAGAGAAAAGAGCAGCATGTTCCATCTGGACAAGTAACCTTTTCTACAGCCACCAATCAGGCGACTGGGACTGATGTGTGAGTGTGTGCAGGTATTTCCTGTGTTTAGAGGGGTGGGATGCTTCTGTGGGAGATTCAGATGCTGTACATGAGATTTTGTTGAATCAACGTATGTCTAGCAACATGAGAAATGAAAGGAAGTTGTGATTCTGTAGCTTTGGGTTTGACAGTACAGTTAGAGCTACCTTTGGGTTGAGAACCGTGTGTGTGTGTGTGTGTGTGTGTGTGTGTGTGTGTGTGTGTGTGTGTGTGTGTGTGTGTGTGTGTGTGTGTGTGTGTGTGTAGAGCTGAGATAGAGCAAGAGGCGGGCTGACATTTCCAGCCAGCCTGTTTGTGACTGGAGGCACCGGGCAGCCACACAGCGACATCACCTCTTGGGTGGCCGAGGCCTCATTAGGGAGGAAACAGTGACAGACTGAGAGGGAGAGAGACGGAGACGCATGGAGACAGAATCAGAGACTTTAATACTGGGAGGGGAAAAAAGGATTCTATGTATTGATCTTTTGCTCAGTCGCTTTGGGCAATATTGTTCTTTACTTTCATTCCAATGAAATATAACTCTGAAAGGCTAGGTGAGGAAAGAAGGAGAAGAAAAAAGGAAGATCAGGGGAATGTAGCCTTCAGTGCCCCCACATGTCATCGTTAATGATTTCCATAAAGTTGAAAGCTTTGCATTGTGACAATGAGAGGAAAGAATTCACACCTTTTATGAGGTGTTAGTTCCCCTAGATTTTTTTTTTGCCTTTTGATATGCTGAACGCAGCGAGTTTTCAAAAGTTAACCTCCTAAACTGACCTATTTTTCTATCCAATTTGATCATTTTTTAAAGTTTTCTGTTAAAAGGGCAGTACAAATTGCATCATAAAAGCACTGCAAAATAAATATTGCAAAATGAAAGCACTTATTTCAGAGAATGATCAGAAAGCATTGTGTTTAGTACTGTCGCCTCACACAGAAATAGACAGTACCAAACACACACAGTACTATTACATATATAGTACTATTACATACATAGTACTATAACTTCCATAGTATTATTACATACACAGTACTATTAAATACACAAAACTATTACATACATAGTACTATTACATATATAGTACTATTACATACACAGTACTATTACATACACAGTACTTTTACATACACAGTACTATTACATAGTACTATTACATTCATAGTGCTACGACATACATATAGTACTACTCCAGACACAGTACTATTGCATACACAGTACTTTTACATACACAGTACTATTACATACACAGTACTTTTACATACACAGTACTATTACATAGTACTATTACATTCATAGTGCTACAACATACATATAGTACTACTCCAGACACAGTACTATTACATACATACAGTACTACTTTAGGAAGTGAAGGGACCTGGTTTCCCAGCACCAAAAACATGTCTTCCATGTCACTTCCTGTCTGCCGTCAGAACCTCTCTGTCATCTCGTGGTCTAAACTTTCACCGAGATTTTGACGAACTACAAACTGAATTACTGAAAATGAATTGCAGTGACATCTCCAGGCTGGAGGTAGCAACTGCAGACGACTATTTCATTATTTCTTGTGCCTCAATAGTTGAACTTGGAGCTCGTATGATATGACGTGGTTAGCATGTTGTGTCTGTTCTGCTGCTGCTGTGGCGAGTCGAGGAGATGGTGACGCGGAGCTCCTCGGCTCTAAATCTACCTGAGTGCCTTCGCTATAAAAGCACTAAGCGGCTTATACTGCTCTTATAAAAGACATGAATATCTGGAAGCCAGCTCGCCTCAAGATTTCAGCAGCACGCCGAGAGTCTGACCTATATATGGTTTGAAGATTCGTCCTAAATGGACGCGTCAGGATGGAAGTTGACAACATGTTGAGCTGCTACTCTGTGTGATTTGTGAAATGTGAAGTATAGTATTCAGTGTTTACAAAGGAATATGTTTCTTATCAGGAGTGCTGTACACACAGAGAGCGTTCTGTCTGCTTGGAGTCCGTCGGGGAAATGACTGCGATAGCCTCTTTTGTCTACGCCTATAAAAGCTGTTTAAAACATCCAGGACATAAAAGTAAAGGTTGAGACCGATGCTCGATGCAGTTATTCAGCCCGGTTGGACCCTTATGAAGCTGAGGTCAGCTCATTTGTTGTCATTTCTAGAGAGCTCCTGTACAGCTGCCATTTCTCAGAGCCTTTATGACTGTTGTTTTAACAAACAATTATTTTAGTGGTTTTATTACAATTTAAAGATTTAAAACCTACCTCAGATTACATGACCATATTATTTCGATCTTTCCTCCACCAAAACATTTGGACCCTACAATGGCTGCATTACTTTTTCATTCCCTCCACCCATCTCGGTGCCTCCATCTTTATTTTATTATCTGTCTACAGGGCTGAACATGTCAGAGCTATCTTTGCCTTCACTTCCTATGCAGGGTTTATGTTTTTCTGAAATGTCAACTTCCATTCTGAGTGCTCTCCTCCGTCCTTTTTCCTTTTTACTCCTGTTTTTCTCCCCTCTTGTGTTTTTTCCCCCCTCAGCACCTCCCACACTCTTTTCTCACGTTGTCATGCACCTCTCACACTCTTCATTCTCTCCGTCTCTGCTCTCTCACTAAAATGTCTTCCTTTCTGTCCGTTTGGTTTCCCTCCACTCTGTTTTCATCTCTCACTCTCTGGGGTGCACTTCTCCCTGTATGCTAATAATGTTCCTGCGCTAAGAAAGGAAGCTGCTTACTCATTCACATCAGGACTCAACACATGCATGCATAAACAAGCACCCACTATTACACACACACACACACACACACACACACACACACACACACACACACACACACACACACACACACACACACACACACACACACACACACACACACACACACACACACACACCATGCTCTCTTCCCTGTGTGCATCCCTCCTCCCCCTCCATCCATCCTGCAGTGAAGCAGTGCAGCTTCATGTCTTCTCATCCTGCTGAGCTTTGTCTCCTTCATCTCTGCAACACCTCCTCTTTCATTTAATAGAAACTATTATTACAAACTAAAAACTCTTTCTTTCCTTTCTTCTTATGCCTCACTGCCTCTCAACAATCTGTTGTTATTTGTTTGTACTTCTGTAACATTACATGTTGTACAATCGCTATGGAATATATAGCTTATTTTCTAAATACGAGACAAAAACACATTGTTTTTGAATGTTTTAACATATTTACCAGAAAGCAGTTATGCTTGAAATAATACTGACAGCAGTTTTAGTGACATTATTAAGAGGAACCATTGCATCTTGCTTCGTTTCCTCATAGCACAATATGAAAACCAGCATCAACCAGTAGCTTACTACTGTCTTAATTTATGGTGAAATGTTGTATCATGGAAAAGCTAAAAAAAAACAACTAAATTTAAACAACATTTCAATATGCTAGTAGAGGTTGTCTTTCTATCTGTTTGGCCAATTAAAATCTACCAATACAATATTGTTTAGAATACAAAATATATTTTTAATATAACCTAGAAAAAATAAAGCTGTTCAAATTGAAAACAAGTGCTCTCTTCGTACTGACTGACGAAGGCTAGTGATAAGGAAGAAGATGTTGCCTTGCATGGCTCAAAAGGTAATAATGGTTAAATATGTCAGCCAATGTACAATCAAATCTATCATATTTGGAAATATGTCATATTTCGTGACAACTTAACATTGACAGCAGTAAAACACATTATTTCAATAATATTCTCCATATTAAACAAAGTAAACCCATATTTAATGAATGGCAGCATCTGGCTGTCAAAAGGGAATTTGGTAAATATGGAAAAAAAACATGCAATGGTGTAATTGTTTGAAATGGTCTACAAAAATGATTAAGAGTTATAATAAAAATGCTAAAACATGTCAAACAAATGAAAACAGTATGACAACAGAATACACCGTCTGGTGGTTTGTAGTCTCCAAAAGTAATTTTCCAGAAATAGCTCGTCCAGCTCCGTTCTCAGCTCCACATGGTGTCAGGTGGTGAACCTAGTTTTTAATGTACTGTATGTGTGGAAAAGACAAAGGTCCATGTGTCACCATATTTCATGCTGAGATTTTGCATAACCTTTTTTCCAAGACTTACTGGATCAATTACTTTATTTCAAACCCACAGTATTAACGTGTGTTTTTTTAACGTGTTCCTCTGACCTTGGCTTTGGCTGAGAATAAACATGGCATGCCTTATATCTGCTGTATGGGCATTTTTTTTTTCATAGCTAATGAAACCGCTGCTAATTTTAGTGTTTGTCGAGCTTGCGTGAGTTCACAGGAAGAAGCAGAGCTGGGTGACCTTTCAAGTTGCTGGGGGTCTATTTTTCTGCAGAGTGTGGTCACACTGTAAAGTTTACATTTATATTTGAGATCCAATCACAGGAATCACAGGAAGAACCAGATGTAGTGCGGCCGGTCACATCACAGCTGCTCTTCCCTTTTATTCTCAGTTAATTCTGCCTTGTTTCTTTTCATTTAATGAAGCCGTTGCTTTGTCTGTCAGGTAGTCTGACTGCTCGCTCAGTCATCTGTTTTTTTTTTTTTTATTAATTAAGATTTCTCTCTCATTTTCTACACATTGTGAAGTACACCACTTGACAATGTGCCAGCAGTGGAGGTCTAATCATTTTTTACATTTTCTTAATTAGAGGCTATTATGTATTCACTCCACAAAGCTGAAATAGTTTAAATAACAGTTTAATCACATTCACACCCACATGGAGAACCCCCCCCCCCCCCCACACATCATCCATCCCACCCCCCCCTCCTCCCTCCTTCAGCCAGGCAGAAGGAGGTAATCTATACCAGCTTGTCCTGCAGGCAAATCTGTGAGGGCAGGGACACAAATTAACACATGTTTGTGTTTGTGCAGAACAAGAAATATGAACGCCGGCTCATTTCATTTTTGAAGTTGACGGCGTAATTTGATTTGGAGGAGGAGGAGGAGGGGGAGGGGGAGCAGGGAGTGGGGGCGGGGAGGAAATGGAGAGGAGGATTTGATAGACAAGGAAACGGATATAGTGGATTAACATGGAGAGGATTGAAGGTGAATGATTGACGGTGAACTGAAGGGTTAAACATAAACATATTTACAGTAATAAACTCCTTTGACTGGCAGCCTGTCACATGTTATGTTAACCAGCACCTGGGCATGTCTGTGTGTGTGTGTTGTATCAGTTAGTGTGTAAAATAACAAAGCAATAAATCAGTTTGATTTGAGTCTTTTTATATATTTTTTACTTTATATTTATATATTTATTTATATATATTTATATGTTATTCAGTTATTCTGTATTGCTGCACTGCCGTGGTTTATTTCTTTATTTTCGCTGATGGCTCGTTTCTAAGGTGTAACCACTGCTCCTACAGCGGCAAGTCAATCATGCATATTTCTATTGCTTTAATCTAATAATTTAATTTGAAGTCAACAAGAGAATTCTGTTATTTTTGTACTGTATTGTGGCTCTTAAGTGTGATTGTCCGACTTTGGTCACAACACGTTCTTGAAAACGTTTCGCTATAAAAGCCTCTTTAATAAATTAAGGGTTTCTGTCTACCAAACTGGTTAGAGTGCTTTTAATTTGAAATAATACAGGAAGTGTTGAGTTTGTATTCATGCAGTAACTTTGACAGCGCGATTGGCAGCAGATCATAAAGTTTCAAGTTGATGTGGTGAATCAGTTAATACATCACAAATGCAATTATAACACATGTTTATTGTTTCAGTAGTTTTTATTGGATCTCTTGAATGATTCACTTCAGATTTGCAAACACTCAAAACATGTCAATGAATTTGAGTGTCAAGAAAACTGGGTACATTTTATTTCCTCACTCGTTGCGTTGTGCTCCGGTAGCACGACACAGGTGGTTACCAGAGTTAAACATCCTCAACTTTTATCCATTTCATTTTCAAATGGATTTTTGAAGTGAAATTTGAGCATTTCTGCACTCTTTTAAAAAATAAATTCATCCAAACTCACCCAACGCTCCTTCTTTGCCTGATAACTCTGCAGGATGTTGGAATTTTCCCAAACCTCTCCAATAATAGCCTGCTTCTTCCTGCACATGTAGGCAGCAGCATTATAAAATGTTACATTTAACGACATAACTTCTAGCATAAACAACAAGGCCAGCAACGCCTGCAATCTGCAGGTGGTCGAGGCTGATGATGGTTGTTTCCTTCAGTAGATGTTCATGTAAAAGGAGTCTGATGACTCAGGAATGTATTGACTGATAACATCCAATCAGGGAGCAGCGGTGGGTGTCTGCATCACCGTCTTCAAACACACTCGACGGAGTAGTGTCGGCTTCTGAAATGACTCCGGGGATCTGAGTCATTTCAGAAGCCGACACTACTCCGTCGAGTGGCGTGGACGTCTGGCGTTTTAAAACAACGGTGTGTTAGTGTGGATGTTCAGCGCACTGTCGCTGTGTGCTGGGGAGCTTATCTCCCTCTGCTCTCTGCTTCCACTTTTTAGATGGACATTCAGCTTTTTTGCTGTCACTTTTCTTACTGAAGATAAATTATCTCTTTCAAATGCAAATTCACACACACACACATACACACACACACACACACACACACACATACACACACACACACACACACACACACACACACACACACACACACACACACACACACACACACACACACACACACACACACACACACACCTGCTGGCTTTGAAACTGAATTAGTTAGAGGATTACAAAGGAAAAATGACTGACATTTCACCTTGTAAGGTTTGTGTGTTTGTGTGTCTTCACCAGCTCTGAGGACAACAACATGGGGGTCTCTTGGTGACATAAAACAGTTGCAGTGTGTTTATCTGCCTTCGGTCAAAAGTGAATAGTTACATTTTTTTTCTGTTTTTGTTTTCAGATCATTTTAAATCTGCATTAATTTTCACACTGTTTTCCTAAAATAAAAAGAAACATTAATAACATTAATTTGGAACAACACTTCTTGCTCCACTTCATGCATAACTTGCACATTTGTTCTGTATTGTTTCTGTATAGTGAAGTATATTAAGGCTTTATCAGATTTATTTATTTTTTACAGAAAAAATAATTGCTTACTTCACCTCTCAACAAGGCCCACTGTGCTCACTGATAAAACATTTAAAATACAGAATATGGGGTATGGCCTGGAAAATGTTTTATATTTTGAAACTGTAATTCTAAGGTGAATCTTAAATTAAACAGTGTGCAATTTATTGTGCCTTATGAAACATCACTTATCCAATAACATCAGTGGAGAGATTAATTATAATTGTGCCAAGATGAACAATGTTTATATTTTTGCAGCACTTAAAGTAGTTATCAGTATTAATATGTTAAATAATAGATCATTGATGGAGTTGCAGTGCACCTATTTGTAGCCAAGCAAAACAGCACAGATGCTTCACCCGAGTTTGGACATAATTCAGACATAAATAGCTTTCTTTATGTGCTGCAATATTTCACTAATACTAGTTCTTCAAAGTACCACAATTCTACATTACTATATGTCATATTTCTTGTATTACTCTGTGGTCACATATTAAATTCATTCATATGATAATTCACTCTACTTTCTGCTAAATACTGACTCCAGCTCGCCGCTGATGCACACATTTAACTGTCACCACACAAACAGGGCACAGCTGAAAATCAGAGCTGGCTCTGTGTTTGTCCCCGGCGCTGTCTAAATAAAGGTTGAATGAGTGAATATCCTGTAGCTCTGTATTCATTATTTCCAGTGAGGAATGCTTTGTGCCTCATCAGCATATTCCCCAGCCGGTTGCCCTCGGCATGCTGTTGTCTTCGCTGTTTTTCTATGCAGGCAGCAGATATGGATGGAGCGCTGCTGAGGCACTGTAAATATTTGGAGCTGCTGTTGCACCGTTTGTTTTAAGCAGACATCCACAGACTCTGTGGCTGGGAGAGTGGAAGGAGGCTGCTATAGATGAGCTGAGGTTATAGTGTGGCCGTACACTTTGTTTTAATTATCACAATGCAGTCATTGAGCTCCTGGAAATTTCTTATGATCAGTTTTGATTTATGTTTATCTATCAGCAGGTGCTATCCGTACACACAAGCAAAAATAATTTGTGCAAAGGAATCATGACATTTTGTATATACAGTGTTCAGTGTTTAGGATTTAGACAGGTTGATTGGCAGAAATGGCAGATCATTTTCATATATTTGTTTGCACTTCAGTACAATCACTTGAAATTAAGAATTGTCAGAATGGAACCTTCATATCTAAGAGCAGGTCCTTTTCCATGTTGCACCACCATGTTTTTACAGTAGCCCAGAGGAGACGAACCAAGCACTGGCTCTGGAGAGGGCCTTTTGAAATCTGACAGATTCTGCAGCCACCATAGATTCAGCTACACACTTAGTTTGCGTCTATTGAACTGAATGTGAATCAGACAATTGGCGTTCGTCGTGACGCAGCAGCCAATCTCAGCCATAAAATATGAAAAGCAACACGGGTTTACTACAAATGAATTGTAATTAAATGACACGTAAAGAGGGAACATTTCAAAAGTGTTTTCATCTCCTCATCTGGTTTAGTAATCTAGCAGCTGGGTGAGGCCACAGAGTGACTCTGTGTCATCTACACACTGAAGGTTAAAGCAGTTTACACACAGCAGCTTAGCTCATTTAATTCATGATTGGAAAGTAAATTATTCAGACTCAAAGCTCCCGATGCAGTTTATTTATTAACACCACAACATCTGTGTATTTATCCGTATATTGACACCATCTTGGTCTTCATCAGTGTTGTTATTGAATTAATCGTATCATGAGCTTTAATTGTGAATAATTTACTGCTTCTTAGTTTATCCCTGTTAAGAATTCTTTACATTCATTTCTGTTTTTTTTCAAAGATTTCTGAACCAGTACAAGAGACATTTCAAAGTGTATGGGATTGATTTTATAAACAGAAATGTTTGGGTATAACAGTCATATATAACAATGAATTTGAATAAAAGTCTATTTAAAGTTTAACACTCAGACAATTATCGACAGAGACTGAAATATCCATAAATCATTAATCTTCTGGAACAACAGTGGCAGATTCTGCCTTTTCCAATCATTAAGCCTCTTCCTCTCACTTCCTGTCTCTTTTTGTCTAATTTCCTCCACCTCTACATTCCTTTGTCTCGTCCAGACTCACTGTCTCCTTCTCTGCATGCTTGTTAATCTCGCTGCATTGTGAAACTCTTTGTCCCTCCACTCCAACCTTCCCTTCTCCTTTGGCTTTCTGAATTCTGCATTCTCCTTTGATTTCACTGACTGTAATAAGCCACATCTGCTGCTTGAGTTTACATGCTTCAGTGATGGTGTTTTACCTCTTCCTTCTTCCTCTGCTGTTCTCTCTCGTTCAGTCTTTCCTGAGTCAAAAGGACAGATAGTGAAAGGGAGAGAACAGAGAGAGGATTATGGTATACAGACCATGACTGTGAAAAATAGATGTGTGCAGAGAAAGAAGTAGGGGAAAAAAAAAAGCCCATCTCCCTCCTCGTCTAGCCTTCTCTCTCTGGTTTGACAGAGATAGCGGGGATAAAAGCTGGATTCCTGGATCAGGGTTCACCTCAATATTGTCATCCCGGGAAGCTTAGAGTCCGAGCTGCTGAATCGCAGTCTCACTGATCGTGGACGCCGGCTCTGAGCCGAACCTTAAACATAGACACATATGATCTATCATACATGGGAGGAAAACGGAGCGTGTCTGGCCTCCTACTGTAAGAGCAGAGGCATATTTACTGCGTGTTACCAGAAGCTCGGGCATTTAGAGCTCACTGAGCCCCACATGTGAAGATAATTCATTCTTTACTTCAATTCTGTTTGAATGTACTTGATTTAACTTTAGTTGTCTTGATTTTGTTTTTTTGAATGATATTATCTTCTCAAATACTTTTGTTATAATTACTCTATATATATATATATATATGAATTGCCTAATGTCAATGCTTTCCAAACGGAGGGTTGAGAGTCTCAGGTGAAAAAAATCAAATCTGCATGGTCACGGTTAGGATGAGAAAACATCGGTCCTTCATGGAGCCATACTGATTTATTTGTTGTTTTCTTTTTCTTGAATTTTTTTCTTGAGGCATGCTAAGAGATTTGTACATTTATTTATTTTTTTAAATGCTTTCCAGAATATGACACCTTCTGTTCCTTACTGAGCTTAATATAATTTATAAAACGTACTAAGTGGGAGGGGGGTGTAATTAACAACACAATAAATATTAATTTAATACATTTGCTGTTTTTGCATTTCTAAATATCTCATAATCGTCTTCACATTGAAATGCACCGGAACATTTTATTATTTCTAACAATTTGAAAATCAATACAAAAAAAAGGTTCCTTTAAATGTCTTTCTTTTCTCTTGTGTGTGTGTGTGTGTGTGTGTGTGTGTGTGTGTGTGTGTGTGTGTGTGTGTGTGTGTGTGTGTGTGTGTGTGTGTGTGTTGGTGAATTAATCATTCTTCCTGCCCAGCTCGTTGTGATTGCCAGCCCATCCCTGCACTGCAGCTAAATTGAATCAATTAAAATCTTTCCTGTAGATGGCTTCTGTTGCTTCCACCAGATTAGGCTTTGATCAACAAACACACAAATAAATAAATAAGACAGTAGAAAGGGAATAGAAAAGGAATGAGCTCAATTAAACAGTGAGCCGCGGTACGTGCCTGCAGACCTACTGTATTGTATTGTGTGGAAGTCTTTCCACCGTGTGCTGCAGGGACATGAGTTTACACAGAATTCATTCTTCTGTGTGTGTGTGTGTGTGTGTGTGTGTGTGTGTGTGTGTGTGTGTGTGTGTGTGTGTGTGTGTGTCCTCCACATACTGTAGATCGTAATCATAACACACATTATCAATTGACTCTAAATTACCCATCAATCAATTAAACACATTTCAGGAGTTCTACTTTACCTCAAGCTCAATTTAGAGGAGTCTGTATAGGAGCAATTATAAACCGAATATATTCATGATGGTTTTTAGCATCACAATTGCATGTGCTTTCATGTATAATTACCTCGTACGAGCTACATCAATTCAAATCATTGTGAAATATGCAATAAAATGCATATGATTTATGATGGTATTGTAATGAAAAAAACCCAACCTGTGTTAAATGGGTTCAGCACACATTGAGTGGAGGTTTATGTGAATCCTGCTGGAGCAATATCTGCTGCTCATCAAGAAGACCATGAGTCCACAGCAGCAGCAGTTTGAGGCTGTGCAGCTAAAAGCTAATGTTAGCATAGAGCGAAAATGCGAACACGTTCATATTTCGTATAATGTTTACCATGTTCACCATGTTATTTTGGAATTAGTGTACGACACTAAGTTACTAACTGCAGAGAGACTCAAGCTTATATTTGAGACGGACATAATTAAGAAAGGTTTTCATGATTAAATTGATTAAAGCTTAGTTTAAGTTAACATTACTTGGTATTTACCACTCTAATGATTTGACTATGATTTTAAGTTCTGCTTTAATTTCATGTATTCCTTTGGTTGCTCTAAAGTTATTCCTGCATATTATTTTACATTAAGAGCCTTAATATGAGGACCACATTCCCTTCCTTTCATTTTCAACAAGTTCTGAGCTGTACAAAAGTGCAACAATGATCAAATAATGAAAAAAAAAAAAAAAAAGCAAAGGAGTAGCAAATGAAATTAGAGTACAGAACTGTGGAAAAAAGACTGTTACCCCCCAACGGTTTGAAAGGACTTTTATTTTCTCATGCTGGGGAAATTACAGTTTATAATAATGTATAGTATCCATTCGTGAAGCAGTGAAGACATGGTTCCTTTCTGCAGCATGTACATGTGCAGTTCTCTGGGTGTCTCCGTGGCCTCGATGCTTCCCAGTGGAAATGAGCGGTAGTGTTGACTGACAGCGGGTAATAAGCATTTCATTTAACCACAGAGTGCACAGTGGTGAGAATAAGAACATAAAAAAGGGGGAAGAAGGGGGTGTGCAGTGCTCCCTGGAGGCCTTAACCAGGTAATGGAGCTTTTAGCATCGAAATCAGAGGGTGGCGGGGGGGGGGGGGGGGGGGGGGGGGGTATACTGCGGGTATACTTGAGGGTCCTTGTCTCGTCAGTACATTCATACCTCACAGGGTCTCTATGATCAACAGTACCTGAGAGCTTTCATTGGGCCTCTCCTATGATGTGGTGATGTTTGCTATGAGTTTATATAAGCTGAATGAGCACTTAGTGACTGGTTGCATTGTTCAATACAACTTCATTTAGATATTTGTTCCATTAATTTCCATGATCTGGTAACACAGCAACATGGGAGTTTAGTGATAGACATTTTGTTTTGTTTGTTTTTGAATTTAGTTGAAGGAGGTAAAGTAAGGCAAACACATCATGACCCAAACTATCCTTTGTAAACATCTCATATAATTATAACAGTTGTATAGCACAGCTTTCATATACTGTTAACGTTGTGGTTTAGATTGAGATATTTGGCTAAAATGTTGTTCTGTGTTCTGAGTGAACATGATGCAGTCTGACTTTGTGTTACTTTGACAAGTGCTATCAGACCTACAACATAAAAACCACCGTCAGAACAAAGTGTAAATATGGATTAGATAAAACATGATTATGCGGTTTCATTTACCAGAAACACTCTAACAAAGCTGCAGCTTTATCATGTTCATCATTGACACAATGTTGCCAGTGTGTGTTACACTCAACATGTAACAAGTGACTTGTTGAGGCAACAGTTATCATCATGGATCTAAACATTTATCACAACATAAAAGGTGATACAATACATCATGCACCATTATCTTTGTTGAAGCGTTTGCATCAGGCATTAAGAATGAATAATTATAAAATGACCTTTTAATTTAGTTTAAGATTCTGTAATTGATCTGTTGAAGAACTTTTATTATTTATGGACAAACATGTTCATTGATGTGAAAACAATTCACACTTTTGGATCTTGTTTTCTTCTCCAGCACATTCACACAAGGGGGCTCGATTATTTGTTCTTGCTGTAAGACAACAAATTAATGTTACTCAAGTAAAAAAAAAGCTCTTTTCATGACACATGACTCTATCTCGATATCATCATTATCACAAGTCCTGTTAATTCATGTTTCTGTGTTATAGGTAGCCACCTGCAGGGTAATACTTCTTGTACTATTGCGGCATATCAGCATATAGCCAGGCTTGCTGGTTTCCCTTGTACAATAGAGCATTGCACCTTGTTGTTATCCTCTTGCAGTTACGCCCCGATGACCCAAAAGCAGATTTGACTTTGTTTTCTTTTATTTATGGAGTTAAAAATAAAGAAAATGACCAAAAAAATTAAATATTTGTGTCCCCAGTGGATTTTACTTCTTATTTTGTGGGATCAATAACTGTAATAACTGTAAACCTTTTCATGTAAAAAAACATAAAATGAAATATTTTCCACACAGTATGTAACTTTGTATCTGCTTGAAACTCCTGTTGGTATTAACTTTTCCTCTTTATCTGAGTGTCGCTTCTATATTTATCCACGTAGACCTTGTGATGAAAATGACAGATTACATCAATATCTGGCTGAGCGCTGCAGCTGATAATTACAGCTGCTTTCTTAACATTTCTTATTAAGAAAGAGATTAAGGGTGCTTTTTTTTATGTCACGAGTCCGTACAACATTGTTCTTGTTAAAGCTGTTGCAACATTTGTACCTCAGTACTGGTCATTTATTGAGACATTCATTTCCTATTTCTGAAAAAATTCAAAGTCTGTGCCCTTATCTCTGTTATCAGGAAACCAAACAGCTGAAGACATTTATGGATACCACTAACAAGAAAATAGTCGTTACTATTAAAGATCAATTATAAAAATGTATTGATTGTTTTTAAAAGGGAAAGTAATGCTATTGCTACTGAACTCTGCTGCTTATGACACTAATGATAATACAAATAATAAGAAAAGGCTAAACTCCTGCTCTCCTCTGTGTCCTCTCGTGCAGGCTTCCTGAGCACCGGTGACCAGGCAGCCAAAGGGAATTACGGTCTGCTGGATCTGATCCAGGCTCTGCGCTGGACCAGTGAGAACATCGCAGCCTTTGGCGGCGACCCGTTACGTATCACTGTGTTTGGCTCCGGTGCCGGAGCTTCGTGTGTGAACCTGCTCACACTGTCTCACTACTCCGAAGGCAACCGCTGGAGCAACTCCACCAAAGGTGACGCTCACAGGAACCCACTCGGGACCTTCATATATATTTAACTATGTGTGCAGGACTGCATGTGCACCTCAGCAGGGGGTGATCATTGGCACAGAGCAAACTAAAAATATCATTTAGTTTTCAAACGCTGTCATTAATATAAATACTTTTGCCTCCATTTGCTCAAATGCACGACTGTGTGTCTTGAATGGAGCCTTTTCCTGCATTGATAAATGATGATGATGATAAATAATCCTTTAACATTCAGCTGTGTGATGGTCATAATCGTGTTTAAACAGGCATGTAGGCAAAAAGCTGTAGAAACAAATATTGTGTAGATGTAAAATGGAGCACAAAGAGAGAATCAATCGCATGGTTTGGTCGTTTTTTTTGGTTTTTCTTTTACCCAGAATTCACAGAATATACATTGAAATATGAAATGTTAGACTACAGCAAGAATTGAATTTGACATCCTGCCATGTACATGTATGTGTCTGACAGTGTGTCTGGATAAGGTCAGATCGGAAGCAACAAAAGTGGTGCGGGCGAAACGTAGCCGTGTCTTTAAATGTTATAAATGTGAGAGTTGCAGCTGCATGAACCACTTAATGTTTCATCTGATCATGGCAAAATGATGAAATTCAAACATACCACCAATTATCAGAGTAATCAGAAATATGATATGTGAAACATTCAGGGAATGACTGGAGGTTAATGAATGGAGTTTTGTGTGACAAACTACATGAGAAGAACTTTCAGCTCCTGGTAAGGCCGAGGTCCTTTTTCAAGATGAGGATGCAAACATTTCTCTTAAAGGTGTTAACAGTGCATTTCTTATAATTTTGTGTCATTCAGACATGAATACAAATGTGGTGCTCTAGTGAGTGTCTTAGGTTCCAGCTGTGAACTGCAACATTAGGGTCACATGACCAACATTAGCAATGAGGTTTACACAACTCATTCAGTTTCATAATGAACTGGTAGTTGATGATAATGTTTTTTTCTCTTTTTGATGTGTGCCTTCTTCCTTATCTGACTAAACATATATGTTGAACAGAACTGGCAGAAGTTTGTCTCCAGTTGAAAGAATAAATGACCTTGAAACAGAATTCAGAAAGTAACTTGATTCTTGACTGCAGTTTTCAAAATCTGATGAAGTAGAAGTTGCTGTCATGAATACTCCTGAGGGACATTATTTTATATTTTCGAGTGAGATTGGCACGTAAAAGATTTTAATTGTGTTGGTTTATCTCATGATTAACCAAAACAATGTGATGTGCTCATGTTCTTGAGGAACTTTATGTAAGTCTACTAGAAAAGCTGGTAAGGATACTGAAAACGAGCCTCCTGAAGCCTGTAGTTATCGCCCTCTGTTGTGTTATTCTTGCCTTGCAGATTGTGGAATTGACTCAAAATAACCTACAGTCAGTATTTGTATTGGTGATAAAGTGAGATGTCCCAAAGTGAAACAATGTGGCTCATTGATTTGACTTGACCCTTTAATAATATAGCATAAGAGAAAGACATTAAATCGTATTTTTACTGCGCAGTAAAAGCATATGTATGGTAAACACTGTATTCATTGTTGGTGTGGTTCTTTATATTTAATCTGTTGACAAGAAAACAAATATGAAATATAGAATATCACCAGCCCTACCTAAACGAAGCACACTTTTGGTTGTTTGGTGTGATTGGTAAACCTGATACTTTATTCAGCTTTACATTTGAAGGAGGGAATTTAGACAATACATTTCACGGTTCCTCCTCTCAGTCACCCGCCTACTTGTGGATTAATTTTCTCTTCTCAACTCCATCAGTATTTGCCTGAGGATTTTTAGGCCCCCCCAGATTGTTCTTTTTATGTTCTGTACAGGAGTTTCTGAATTGTAGTTGTTTTTTTCCCCCTGAACTCCTTACCAGCCCTCTGCTGCTTTGGTTTCCAGGTTTGTTCCAGAGGGCCATCGCTCAGAGCGGCACCGCTCTGTCCAGCTGGGCTGTTAGTTTTCAGCCAGCCAAGTACGCCCGCATGCTGGCCCGTAAGGTGGGCTGTAACCTCGAGGACACTGTGGAGCTTGTGACCTGCCTGCAGAGAAAACACTACAAGGAGCTTGTGGATCAAGACATCCAACCAGCCCGCTACCACATTGCCTTTGGTCCTGTTATTGATGGCGATGTTATACCTGACGACCCTCAGATACTGATGGAACAAGGTATCCGTTCACTTTCTTTTAGAATCAGCAACTTACAACACAGTTCTTACCTTGAATTTGTAATCGAACAGCCATCTGCACCATCTCTCACCAGGTGAGTTCCTCAACTATGACATAATGCTGGGAGTGAACCAGGGAGAGGGCCTGAAGTTCGTGGAGCTCATTGTGGACAATGAAAACGGTGTTCAGGCAAACGACTTTGACTACGCCGTGTCCAGCTTTGTGGATGACCTCTATGGCTATCCAGAAGGTAAAGACATCCTGCGAGAGACCATCAAGTTCATGTACACCGACTGGGCTGACAGGCACAACCCAGAGACCCGCCGGAAGACTCTGCTGGCCCTTTTCACTGATCACCAGTGGGTGGCACCAGCTGTGGCCACCGCTGACCTGCACTCCAGTTTTGGGTCACCGACGTACTTCTATGCCTTCTACCACCACTGTCAGACAGAACAGGTGAGTGTCTACCTATCAGGATTGACTGTTTATAGTTAACATTATTTCCAAATAACTTCTGACTGAATTGCAACATTATATATCAGTTTGCCATATTTGATCAACTCTGAAGCCACTTATCAGTAGTCTGGCACCAAATATCTGAATCACAGCCAATAACTAGCACATAAAAGGAGACCTCCATAATATCATTCTCTATGCAGATGATATGATTTTCTACAAGCAGGAAAACAAAATCCTCCTCAATAGAAACTGGCTAACATATATACAATATGAAACTGAATCCTTTATGTGAAATGGCAGTTTAATTAGCAAGCGAGTGCTTACATTATATTATTAAATATTATCTATGTAAAAACATGCACAGAATGTGTAAATGTGAAGTGCTCCTTTACTGATTAAAAAAAATATTTAATTTTGTTTTCTCCAGAGTTGTCTTTGTCCATTTATTAAGTGGTGTATGAAGTTAACATTACTTATGTGGACGTGTATTTGCCTCACTTCATGCTATCTAAAACAAACTATCATGGATAAATGTGGATGAACTTGTATTTTTCTGCTGACTTTGTATAGATTTCCACCCCCTCTAAATTCACATTGTCTCCAGCTTTAACGCACACAGAGGCTTTAAATTTGCAGAAACAATCACTCACTGTATGCAAGTTCATTTGCTATAATTACTGTAAAAGGAGGCTTTCAAGGAAAAGCTGGAAATCTTTATTAGCCTCCACAACAGTTTCAGAATATGTTTGCAGCCAGATAAAATTACACCTTTTCTCATACTAGCTTCCCAACTCCAAAGTTTTTATTTATTAAATACTTTCCACCACATTTTGTTGTTTGCTTATGAACAGCTAACACCAGCAGTGGTGATTGAAACTGAGATTTGTTCTCACACTTTATTATCATTATTCATTCTACAGCTGGTAACATTCTTGGTATTCTTGGTTTTAGTTTGAATTTATTTTGCCAGCATGATTCTTCCATTCCATTTTGTCTCTCTCTGTCATACCCTCAATAATGGGCCACATGTGGCAGGTTAAAGAATATTGAAATTGATCTAGTTTTCCCTTCTTTTTTTTTTTTTCTCAAAAACATCATACTTTCCATGCACCTTTAATCTGACTGTCTACTCGCATCACCACAACATCCATCGTGCAACCATAATGCCTATTAACGTCCTATATCTGTCAGATAAATTTAATAATAGTGATGTGATTTGATTCTTCTGCTGCTCATTAGGTACCACCGTGGGCAGACGCAGCGCATGGGGATGAGATCCCATATGTGTTCGGGCTGCCGATGATTGGACCAACAGAGCTGTTTCCCTGCAACTTCTCCAAGAACGACGTGATGCTCAGTGCCGTCGTCATGACCTACTGGACAAACTTCGCCAAGACCGGGTAAGATGACACAAGGAAAGTGGTTCATAAAGGCCAATATAGCTCAATTTCTTTCCATCAGACCTTAACAAAGTGTATTAACTGAGGTTGAAACTCTGTGAAAGATCTGAAGTAGAAGTTACAATTTAGACTCTGTATGCCCATACGCTAGCAAGCAGCTATGGTAGCTAAGTACTGTTACTGTGCTGTAGGTAATGGCGAAGCCCTTTCATGTCCGTTTTGATATATGTGATTGTTAAATTGCATCATGTCAGGTTTCCATTGTTTGTAGATATTTATATGGAACTCTTGAGAATTCAAATTTCTCTAATTAAAAAAGATAAGTATGTCATGGGCCAACTTTGTAAAGGTGGGTCCAAAGTAGCCGAAACTTTCCATTTTAGTCGGCTCAGACATCAAGCAAGATGTGGCATTAAAAAATACAAAATCATCAAATGGATATGATTGGCTGGGATTAATTTGCACCCATTTGCATGCAATTCTAACCAATGAAACACATTTTGATTCGACCCAGATGAAGTATTTTACATTGTATGAAATGATGCTGGGTACAAATAGAAGTTAAAATAGAATGTTAAAAACGATCTGAAAAACTTTTAAAGGCATACAACTGAGATTAGCTTCTGCATGTTCTGAAGGAAATAGGAGATTAGGATTATCCAAATATTAAAATATAATAAGATGTTTGCAATATTACACAAGAGGATGTGCTTTAATGTCACACCTTCTTGTGTAATACTGTGATTATACTGTACATGTGACCATCTAAATAAAATATGTTATCTAAATGTTTTCATATTGTGGAGCAATTCACTCTCAAAATATAAAACTTCTTGTTAGTGTGATCTACGTTTCCATGGCAACATGGGGTAAGACTAAGAACTGGAAAACAATCGTATCAGTAGACTCTTATGTATGTGATGTTTCATACTGCAGGAAGTAGTCCGACCCTTAGCAACCACCTAGCAACAGAGGATTTCTAGTCTCCAACTGAATAAATACAGAACATAGAAACACTAAACTGATCAGCTAGCTCAGTCTGGTTGGAACAAAGATATCTGATGAACAAAGATAATCTGATGAACAAAGATATCTGATGAACAAAGATATCTGATGAACAAAGATATCCATGTTCTCATGTGTTTTTAACATTTTTTCTCCGTGTCATGTGTTCAAACCAAACCGGTCCAGCTAGCCTCCTCTAGGATTGTAAGTGCGTGACTATCCGTGGTGTTACGGTACGGGTGCTCGGAGCGACCAAAAAGGACCAAAAGAGACCCGACTTCACCAAATGGGTCATTTAATAGACCTATAACAAGTAGAAACTACATTATATTACATATTATATGAAACTCAATTCTAATTCTATATTCCCATTGAGGAGGTGGAGTGATGTTTGTAGTGATGAGCAGGATGTGATGTCATGATTATTTGTTGCAGATGTACAGTTGGCCAATCAGATCTCTGGGTCAGAACTACTAGTTAAATAATATATAGTTTTTTTAAATATGGCACTTCCTGTAAAATTAAAACCTCATTCCCTACTTCTTTGTATCTAAGAAGGCGGCACAGTGGTGCAGTGGTTAGCACTGTCGCCTCACAGCAAAAAGGTTCCGGGTTCGAATCCGGTCCTGGGCCTTTCTGTGCAGAGTTTGCATGTTCTCCCTGTGCTTGCGTGGGTTCTCTCCGGGTTCTCCGGCTTCCTCCCATCATCCAAAAACATGCACCTCAGGTCAGGTTACCTGGCGCCGCGCTAGTGGCAGCCTGCTGCAGCAGCTCCCCCCTGAGAGCCCCCCTGCTGTAGTGAAGACATTTCCCCTCGGGGATTAATGAAGTCTATAAAATACAGAAAACATTTTAATGTTACATGTTAATGAAATGATCAAAAAGATAACTCACAGAAAAGAGAAAATGTGGGACAAATATGCAGGACCAAGTGAAATTTAAAAAAATAACTAAATCATAATTAATTTTGATTCTGCTCAAAAGAACACATTCTACAAATAATCCGCCATTGCCTATTAAGCAGTCTGATTTACAAGCATTGTCTTGTTCGTATATACACAGTTCTAAAGGATCTTAATTGAAACCGTTTTTTTTTTCGGGCATTTGCTCTGCACCTGATCAAAACACAATTCACATTATAAGACCGTGAAGTAATTTATAATTTCATTTCAATTTGTGTTTCCTCTATTAACTAACATGTGATGACCAGAAGTACTGAATTATGCTATTGCATTTTATGGACTACATACTATAATTAGTATTCTTTGCAGATACCCTCTACATATCTTCAAATATATTATTAATTAATGGTCGAAGGCTAAAGAGTGACATTCTCAATTGGACAAAATTACAGTCCTTTTTCTCCTTCTGTTTCATGTTGCCTTCCAGCATTTAGTCATGGCGGTAATTGTTTTTCTGGAGCGTAATGGGGGGACGTTGGCTTTTTCTGTGCACTGCCCAGTAGCCCTGAGGGGAACACAATGGCTCTAATGATCTACATATATAACCCCAAATTGACGTGGAATGCTGGGTACCTGGGAGATTTATGCCACCAATTTGAATGGTTAAGCATGTTCCTGATGAGGTCTGGCTGGCTCCATGTGCTGCTCTCAGACAATGGGGCGCCCACCAGGTCTGAATGGGCCTCCATAGCTCACATGTCTGGCTCTGTTCTGCTCAGCTTAGGTTAAAGTCTGCGTTGCACTGGATCCCATGTTGAAAGTATTCTGCAAATTCCTCTGTATATACTGAATATAAGACAGGCATTCATATGGGTTGGTGACCTGCATAGTTTTGGTTGAAGTAACTATTTTTGAACATGGCATGATACTAATAATATTTCATTGACAGGGTTCTTTAAAAATAAACGTGTCTGTGCACAATCGTTTGTTTTACAAAAAAATAGACCTGGTCCGAATCAAAGAACCAAACATGGCTAACATGTAAACAAGGTGAATGTACAAAATGGGTCATCCACCACTATGTGTCTTGCTTCCTTCCTTCCTTCCTTCCTCTCTGCTTGGTTCAGTGGCATTCATGCAGAAGTTGTTGTAAGTATGGCAACTAGTGATACATTTCCTCTCCCACATGTGACGCGTTGCCATGGCTGCGCCAGACTTCCGTGCACAGCTTTCGTTTAAATAAGCGTTCTCTCAGCCATTCTGAAAGGCGGACCAATCAGGGACCAGTGTCGGTTGTCAAACTACATTTGTCCCGCCCCTCCTTCACTGCGACAGGATGGCCAGCAGCGTTCACATATTTTGACTCTTGGTGAAAAATGTGCATAAATTCAGGACAGAATTAACGCTCAGTGAAATTGGGTTCTGATTTCGACCGGGCTCGTCAGACATAACTAACTGAGTAGAAGAGACGCCAGCTTCGTAGTTAGTTACAACAGTTGATATCCTCGACATCCCCCTTCAAGTCCAGCAATATGGACAGGCATGTTTGGTACTTCATTTAGTAGGAGCGACAAGAAGTGTGTATTAAGTTCAAGTTGACCAACTTGCTTACTATCATTTCAGGTCTAATAACTATCAACAGTAGATGTCACGTAACATTAAGACTTATAAATGTAACTTATAAACTTATACATTTATAAGTGAGAGAAACCACTGTAAAATATGCTTTATGGAAATTAGCAGCACCCAAACATATTCCTTGGCTGGAAGCTTCTTTCCATGTATAAATTATATAGGATATAAATAGGTTCACTTCCAAGGAGACATCCATAATTTAAAAACTGTGATATCCTCTTCTTTCTTTTTTTTTTTTTTTAGCATTTTAATAAAACCTAAAATTAGGGAATTTTCTGATGCTATTAGCTATCTTAAGACCTTTTGATTCAATCAGAAGCTTTAGAAAACCAATCATCTATGAGTAATAATATCTCTTTTGACCTTTCTTGCATTTTATCAGGTGTGATATCTCAGACACTGTTGATTAAAATTTGATGAAACCTGCAGGCTGCATTTCACCACTGCATCCCAGTATTTTTATAATTATACTGATTAGCCTGAGGCGGATGCTACACTAGGTCAAAATTAATATTGTAATAACCCAACAATTGTGTCTCAACAGTTCCACCCTTAGTTTGGTTTTAGTTCCTCTGTCTTCTAAAGTACACAACCATAAGAAAACATACCTACCTGGGGTTGTCCAGGAGTTGAGAGACCGTCTCTGTGTCCTCTGTTGCAGTGTTTCAACAGGCCTGTTTCTGTCAGCTGATTTCACCTCTCTGCATTCTTTCACTGGAAACTTTTTCTTCCTTTACATTTTATTCACAGGGACCCGAACCAGCCTGTCCCCCAGGACACCAAGTTCATCCACACCAAGCCCAATCGTTTCGAAGAAGTAGCATGGACACGCTACAACCAGAAAGACCAGCTGTACCTGCACATTGGCCTGAAGCCCCGGGTCAAAGAGCACTACCGAGCCAACAAGGTAGAGACCGATAACACTCACTTTCAATCTTTAATTTCTGTTTAACACTTTCAGGCCTGAATATTGACATTGAAAGCCAGTTATCTTTGGATCTTTTGCCTTTTATGTGCTTGATATCACAAGACTTAAGAAGTGTGATTGTAGTTATTGCCCTCAATATCTTATTATTACACATTATCCTTATTCTTATAACATTGCAGTGTAGCCCTGACACCAATATTCCATCGCTGCAGCTCAGGATAGCATGAGATCAGATAGATGGTTCCAAACAGTGTACTTCCCATAGTACACTCACATATAGTACTCTTACATGTTAGTACACTTAATTGTGTTGTACTTGAATTTCTACAGGGTCATGTTGTCTGAAATTACACACTGCCGATCTCCACTTACCAGAAATAACTGTAGCATTTGAATGCATTACCTGCCAACATATTTTCTGTTTTTTTACTATTTCTTTCTTTTTTTCTTTCTTTTTTTTTTTTTAAATTTTATTCTACTTTTGTGATTATATCCTCAACATGATAAAAATGACCCTTTGAAAATAACCCTTTTTTTTTTGTCTGGGATTTCACCTGATCTCATATTAAGTTTCCTTATCTGATGGTGCCCCATGTGAACAGCCAGTATCTAACAAGTTGATCACTTTCATGTGAATAGGATCATAGCAGGACAGGAAATCCCACAGTGACCTTTGTGACCCACTTATTCATCATGAGAGATGTTAGTGACCCCAGGTAACCCAAAGAGGGCCTCATATGACAGCTATCCTCTTCTTTCTTATCTCAATGCTCATCTCTTCTCTCACCCTGACCTATTGAGTCATACGCTCACCCACCTCTGGGTCGGGTTCTGGTTTCCTCCTGTTAAATGGGATATTTTCCTCCCAATTTATGCCAAGCGCTCATATAGGAATTATTGGGTTTCTTACAAAAACACTGGAGGGTCTTTTTGACCTCTCTGTGTAAAATTACATGTTTTATGATTTGGTGCTATGTAAATACATAAAGTTGAATTCCGGTGGCTTCGTTGTATTATTCTGAAGTCATAAGGATAACTGTATTATCCTTGTGTTGATCTTTTTGTTATATAATTCGGTTGTGTCCTAATCCTACTTCATATGCTGCAAAGCTTGTGAGTCATTAACAGTACATTTAGATATTCTTATTCTCGTGTAATTCTGTTCTGACTCTTGGATGCTGTTCTCATGACTGAATTAATATCTATATTTCTATAGATATATATATCTACATTTTTATATATATATATATATATATATATATGTAATTTTATATATATAAATATATATGATATAATAATTAATATTATATATATAAAAATACATATTTGTGTTTTCTGTCTTGTCTTCAGGTTAACTTGTGGCTGGAACTGGTTCCTCATCTCCACAGCCTCAATGAGGTCACCCAGCTCATCCCCACCACCACCAAGGTTGGTAATATATCTATGTCTCATTATGCTACTGTAAATTAACTACCTGAGTCCATAGTAAACGTTTTGGAGTCGACCCAACCAATGTAATAGAAGAAATTCAAAATGTGACATTCAGATTGTTTGTTGACCCAGTTCTCATATATTCCTGCCTTCAGAAGAATCTTTTAAACTCCTACTTATGTGGTTCAACGTGATAAGAGCAATTAAATTGCCCATGAAAGAAGAATTTATTATATTTTAAGAGTCACGCAGAAATGTTGTTTTATTATGATGAGAAGTGAATATACATATGGTGAGCAAATATTTTTCTTATACATTCATTTTACTCCCAGTCATCACAGGGACCTGTACAGGTATTATCTCTGAGATATCTTTTAGTTATGTCGGATCTTTGGCTGCTCTAACTATCTGAGAATCTGAGAACTGATTGCTGGAAAAACCAAACAATGTATTCCAGAAGAGTAAATCCATAGCTTATCTAATATTTTTTGCAAGCACAGACTGAATACAAATGAAAAAGGACAACAAACTAGACAGTACTACCTTCAGACCACTTTAAAGAGTAGAGCGTTGTATCAGATAATCAATATTTTACCATCAGTTAACACTTCATGAAGATACTCGATAATTTGTGCAAGTATCTTTTCCATAAGCATCCAGATTCAGCTGTTTTACGACTATGCCCCGGGAATGTGATTAGATATTTGAACAAATGCACAGGTGTTGAATTCTAAATCTGTTTGAGTATAAGAATTTGTGTGTATCATGTTTTAAAGCTACCAGTCCTCATGCTAAACTCATCCCCTTCTGGCTGTAGCTTCATGCTGCATAGCTGCATTGATTTAAGTTACTAAGGTTTGCATTCCAGAAAACAGCATCTTGTGGTCATGCAGATAATGAGTGCTTTCTGTAAGAGAAACTTCAGCAATAGTAGGCTTCAATTTAGAAAATAAAATTATCTTGTAAGCCTCTAAGTGAGTTTGTGGTTCATAGCCAGTGTAGCTTTGATACCAGAGCTGCCAGTTGGCATCCTGTCTCTTAGAAAAGTCAACTTTAGTCTTTTTTAATAATTCTCTAACATGAAAGTCCAGACCAAGCAAACCCTGGTTCATGTTTGTGTTTCTTTGTAATAATTTTATCCGTTCCTTTGGCTTTCACATTTCAAGTTTGCCGGCTCACTTAAGAACTTTGCAAGACAAACGTATGCTCCAATACGGAGACTGACTGGTTTGTAGATGGCATGTGTCTGATGTTTGCGTGTTATCACTTTGGCCAAAAGATGTTTCTGTTTGAATGGAGAGAAATCAATGAACAGATTCATTAAATTGCTTCTATATTATCATTATTAATAAATTGCGGTCCCCTGCGCCAACTATCGATCACAGCTTCAGTTTTCTGAAGGATAACAGTCTTGGAACTCGGCTCGTTTTAGTGCTTGCACAGCCACTCTGAAGGGCGGACCAATCAGAGACCAGTGTCAAAGGTTAACCACATTTGTTCTGCCCCTCCATCACAGTGATTGGACGGCTGGTGACAGTGATAGCGCAGTGCTAATATTTTTCGGCTCGTTCGTCAGTTGGTTGCGATCTGAAAACCTCTCATCTCGATGCAACTCAATCCTCCACACTGCTACTGTCAGAACAACTGTACAACTTTGTTGGAAATCAGATGTGCTTGTCATAAAAATATCCAGGGAGACATTAATTGTGTTTCATCTGGTTGTACACTTGAATAGTCACCGAAGAAAAAACAAAAAGAGCTGCATAGCAATGTCCGATGCCTGACTCCGCTCTCACGTTTGCAAAGCTGTAGTAACACATTATATATATATATATATATATATATATATATATATATATATATATATATATATATATATATATACAATGGGTACGGAAAGTATTCAGACCCCTTTAAATTTTTCACTCTTTGTTTCATTGCAGCCATTTGCTAAAATCAAAAAAGTTCATTTTATTTCTCATTAATGTACACTCAGCACCCCATGTTGACAGAAAAAAACAGAAATGTAGAAATTTGTGCAAATTTATTAAAAAAGAAAAACTGAAATATCACATGGTCATAAGTATTCAGACCCTTTGCTGTGACACTCATATTTAACTCACATGCTGTCCATTTCTTCTGATCCTCCTTGAGATGGTTCTACTCCTTCATTGGAGTCCAGCTGTGTTTAATTAAACTGATTGGACTTGATTAGGAAAGGCACACACCTGTCTATAGAAGACCTTACAGCTCACAGTGCATGTCAGAGCAAATGAGAATCATGAGGTCGAAGGAACTGTCCAAGGAGCTCAGAGACAGAATTGTGGCAAGGCACAGATCTGGCCAAGGTTACAACATAATTTCTGCAGCACTCAAGGTTCCTAAGAGCACAGTGGCCTCCATAATCCTTAAATGGAAGAAGTTTGGGACGACCAGAACTCTTCCTAGACCTGGCCGTCCAGCCAAACTGAGCAATCGTGGGAGAAGAGCCTTGGTGAGAGAGGTAAAGAAGAACCCAAAGATCACTGTGGCTGAGCTCCAGAGATGCAGTAGGGAGATGGGAGAAAGTTCCACAAAGTCAACTATCACTGCAGCCCTCCACCAGTCGGGGCTTTATGGCAGAGTGGCCCGACGGAAGCCTCTCCTCAGTGCAAGACATATGAAAGCCCGCATAGAGTTTGCCAAAAAACACATGAAGGACTCCCAGACTATGAGAAATAAGATTCTCTGGTCTGATGAGACCAAGATTGAACTTGTTGGCGTTAATTCTAAGCGGTATGTGTGGAGAAAACCAGGCACTGCTCATCACCTGCCCAATACAATCCCAACAGTGAAACATGGTGGTGGCAGCATCATGCTATGGGGGTGTTTTTCAGCTGCAGGGACAGGACGACCGGTTGCAATTGAAGGAAAGATGGATGCGGCCAAGTACAGAGATATCCTGGAAGAAAACCTCTTCCAGAGTGCTCTGGACCTCAGACTGGGCCGAAGGTTCACCTTCCAACAAGACAATGACCCTAAGCACACAGCTAAAATAACAAAGGAGTGGCTTCGGAACAACTCAGTGACCATTCTTGACTGGCCCAGCCAGAGCCCTGACCTAAACCCAATGGAGCATCTCTGGAGAGACCTGAAAATGGCTGTCCACCAACGTTCACCATCCAACCTGACGGAACTGGAGAGGATCTGCAAGGAAGAATGGCAGAGGATCCCCAAATCCAGGTGTGAAAAGCTTGTTGCATCATTCCCAAGAAGACTCATGGCTGTACGAGCTCAAAAGGGTGCTTCTACTCAATACTGAGCAAAGGGTCTGAATACTTATGACCATGTGATATTTCAGTTTTTCTTTTTTAATACATTTGCACAAATTTCTACATTTCTGTTTTTTTCTGTCAAGATGGGGTGCTGAGTGTACATTAATGAGAAATAAAATGAACTTTTTTGATTTTAGCAAATGGCTGCAATGAAACAAAGAGTGAAACATTTAAAGGGGTCTGAATACTTTCCGAACCCACTGTAAATATATATATACATACCTGTGTGTGTGTGTGTGTGTGTGGATTTGCAATGGAAGCAGGTTCAGATACCATCTATCTATCAATCCATGCAATATGGCGCTTCAACAGACCATAAATGCTGCTAAAGAGTGCAGAAATTTTCTTTATGAAAGAAAATATGATACAAAATAAAAGTTTGCATATATCCACCATATTTTTGAACATAATTTAAGCTCTTCAAAGCAACTACATACCTGACCGCTTGGTCTTCCTGTTTTCAGATCCCTCCACCAGAGGCTACCAACCGCACACCAAAGACCAAAGTTCTGGTGACCAAGCGTCCGAACCCGACTCCGTTCCCTACCGAGACCCAGGACAGCCACAACCAACCCCACCTGGTGGACCAGCGGGACTACTCCACGGAGCTGTCCGTGACCATTGCTGTGGGAGCCTCGCTGCTTTTCCTCAACATCCTGGCCTTCGCTGCACTTTACTACAAAAAGGACAAGCGCCGGCATGACGTCCACAGGCGCTGCAGCCCCCAGAGGAATGCTGCAAACGATCTGGCCCACACCCAGGAGGAGGAGATCATGTCCCTGCAGATGAAGCAGCACTCGGACCTGGACCGGGACTGCAGGGGGGTGGGTGACTCTCTGCATCCGCACGACGTGGTGCTGAGGACTGCCTGCCCTCCGGACTACACTCTGGCCATGAGGCGCTCGCCGGACGACATCCCACTCATGACGCCAAACACCATTACCATGATCCCCAGCACCATGGGAGGGCTCGCCTCGCTCCACTCTTTCAACACCTTCCCCAGCAGCGGGCAGAACAACACCCTGCCCCACCCGCACCCACACTCACACTCCACTACCCGGGTATAGCCCTGTGGATGCACCCATGCAGGCAGGACTCCGATGGCTGAGGCAAAAAAAATCCGCCTCTGCTGCAGCTGAGACTGAATGCTTGCTGACAAACACATACATCAGGAGCTGTTCACGCCAGCCTGGAGTTACCCGACACCCTGGAGTTACACTGGGACTGTGCGACACCCTGTTCATACCTGAGGGAATATAGTCACGGGTCTCGGAGGGTTTGGACCACAGGGGAAAAAAAAAGAACAATTATGTTTTTGTACAAAAAAAAGACAAGAAGAAAAAATACATATAAAGAGTTTCAGAAAAACACCCTCACAAGCTACAACAAAGAGGAGGATGTTTTTTTTATTATTATTTTTGTTCTGATATTGCAGCAAAACAAGGTACAGTAAAATACTTGTTCTTTCTAGCGACAGATATGGCCTCTGGGATCTTTTGACAAATGACTACTTGACAGTATTATCTGGAAGGAGAACAGAGCATCAGACACGCCTCGGAGGGGAGAAGAGTGGAGCACTTTGTAAAAGAAAGAAAAACATATTGTTTTCCTTTGGCATCACACTGCAGATTATTCTGTTTGTGGGGCACAAAGTAGATGCCGTGCAAACCAATTTAGGCATGTCTTAACATCGTGAATGGAAGCTGTGTAAGATAAGGCAAAAACAATTGTGAAAAGAGCAAAGGAGGGACTGAAAACTTCAAGAAAAAGAAACCCTGTATGCACAACCGAACCATTTTGAGGAAAAAAAAAAATCTCGCAAATACTTTTCGTCCATTTATTTTTGAGGATTGGGAACAATTTTATTGTATAGAACCTATTTACATATCTAGATCTGTACACTAAGCACCAAGGCTGTATAAGCCCTCTTTTCTTTGGAGGGGCTTCCATACTGCAAACCTGCCAGTGGGACTGAACCAGTGGGACGTGAGGATCCACCTACTGGCTTTCTGGCAGTTCCAACTTTGACACAGAGAGCTGGGGGACAAAGGATAATTGGATATTTTAGCACGATGCGCATGACAATTTATCTGCTTGATGGCTGCTCTGCTGATTATGTCATTATTAAGAATAATTTTCACCCTCTCCCTTGCATTGGAGAAATCCCCGACATATTTCCTGATTGGATTACAGGAAAACACACTCTGGCAGGACCGTGGGGAATGCAGTTCCAGGTTGTGGATGTTGTGGGCTGGAGATGGGAACAGGAAGGGGGAGGTGCTGGGAATATGGTAAATCTTTCTTGCATAACATAATATAGCTTGAGTGGAGCTGGGTATATAAGGACTAGTTTTGTACTCTGTGTCAGTACTACTTTTTGATAGTGATTCAGTCACATTACACTGTATCAATCAAAGTCATTGTACTTTCAGTTGACATCAATGTTACTTGCTATTCTACCTATTGGATCACGTATAGAAGTAATTACCTGCACTGTTTATTCCATTGCCCATTTTGCTTTACTTTAACCGGGAGGTGTGTTGACTGAAAAACAATATAGAGGCCCACTGGGGGAAAAAAAAGCAGTGAAAAATATGATAGACGCTCTGTTGAGCTGTTGAAACATGAATGCCTTTACATGACTAATACAAGTCAAAGGCCAAGCACAGGCGGCTCACACTGGCTGGAAGTCTATGGAAATGCACAGCAGGCGGCTGAGAGGGAGAGCTAGATTTCAGTTAGTTTAATTCCCATGACGCACTTTTCATCTAGTTTTCATTATCAATCAAGGTAGATCATGTTGAGAGGCACATTGTGGTCGATGTTAGTGTGCATGGGAAGGTGGCAGAAAGGCCTCTGACAGCAGCTGAGACCCGGCATCACCTCAGTTCGAAGAGCTACTACTTTTCTTTTTTGGCCTCAATCTTTTTCTACCAAGGATTCCTGACTGTCTCCTCTTTCATACTGAGCTGACAGCTCGGACTGTTTAGCATAACTGCTCTTCTCCGTCTTCAGTTGACTGTCTCCTGCAGGGCCATCTGCCATTGCTAACATCTTGAGGTCAGTGAAGCCTCAGCAGCTAACGATGTTCGCCACTGGTGTACAGCCTGTACAGTCATACAGCAAAGCAGACGGCAATCGAATGCAGTCGCTTAAGAGGTTGGACACACTGTGGGGGGTAAAGTGGTGATCTTCAAAACAGATGGAGTACCCTCGATGGCAAGCCTATTGTGCTCTAATGTAGAAATGTTTGCTCTCACTCAGATGTAGATGTGTGGAAGCCTCAGTTGTGAGAATACATCCGGCCCCTCTTGGCTTGCTCACAGGCACGTTGCAGTGATTCAACATAATGGGTACAGACGACTGCTATCCCGTATAACATGAGCTAGATGAGGGGATAAAATCTTAACTGTTGTAGGGAGTCTTGCTTTTTTTGGAATATGATTTAATTTGAGCAATTCATTAGATCTGTTTGTTTCAGATTGTTTCTCTGGACGAAATGAAAAGTTAGTTCTCAATCTGGGATTTAAATCTAATATCAGACATCGTCCTCATGGGCCGGGGATCTCTTTCAATGCCTTTACCTGTAAAAACACACCAACAACATAAAAAAAAAAGTGTGAATTTCAAAATCCAAAAATTCACAAGCTTTCGATGAAACTATACTTGCCCGTTACTGATTGCTAAATCACATGCTAACAAAAACGTGTTTAAACGTGTACTCAAACAACCTTGAACCTTGTGCTAAATAATTGGCCCCTGGGGTCCCCCCCCCCCCTCAAGAAGTAAACATTTATTATCGGTCTATTATTAAGATGGGGAGCTATGAGTGGTTGCAATCCAGCAGGTAATTTACCATATATCTCATCCAAGTCACAGCCAGTTGATCTATGGTCACCTGATGTGACAATGATCAACTGAAAAAAACAGCAAAATCATTGTCTGTTGTCTTGCAGTTTCCCAAACCTGCATGAATTTCCATCACATTTGAAGGTGACATTTCATATTGGTTCATGTCAGATTCTCTAACAGGCTTTTAGAGCATGACCCTACCTGCAATGTTGTCATATTTTACTAAACCTTTTTTTACTTTTAAACTCTGGGTTTATAAAATTGCAGCATGTGAAATTTTAAGTTGGCAAAAAAATACATTTGACTCTAAATGACTGAAGCAGTAAATTGCCACCCGCAAACATGAAGTACATCTATTCATGAAAGCATCGCAGGGATTAAGATAGCACATAGTTAGCACACTGCTCTCCGAACAAATTACAGTGGGGCAAAGCGAAGGCCACCCTCTGAATTAAACATATAATTGAACTGATGGGTAAATAGTCGAGCAATTGCAGGGCCATGCTAAGTAGTTGACAAGTGCAGATGAATCCGAATTAATAACTTGCATCTCGTTCAGTTGCCTGATTGGTGACAGGTAAAACATGCAAGCCAACTGTAACACGAGGAAAGCCGCAGAAGTGTTGGTCAGCACCTGACATGTCTGAAATTATAAATGGAAATTGCTTTCACTTAATGTATCGTGGCAGTTGTTAAAAAAGATCGAGCCTGCGTGGTGACTACATACAAATACAGTCCTAATGTTCTTGCACAGAACAAGCAGTCCTGCTGGAGGATGTAAAACCAGGCAGACAGAAACGTTGTTGGAGAGGAGGTGCTGCAATGACTCATGAATCAAGGGTTATATAACTGGGAAAATGCATTAAATAGATTTAACATTTTGACCAACTCTGTGTGACAAGCATGGCTACTGAAGCAAACTGAGATTGTACCATTAGTGAGGAAAAACTTGGGAAAATAACAACATCGGTTGACCTTCACATCCGAGAAGAGAAGCGATGGCTTGAGAGTTTGAGGCAGCTAATGGCAGCAAAACGTCTATCACTGAAAACGTACACAAGCAGGCCAGAACAAGAGCGTTGCAAGACAGATTCAACCTTGAGCTCGCTGCACAAATTGAGTCAGCTAAAGTAGACCTTAGCATGACTGATTGAAGCACTGGCTGGCTGCTGCATCCCGTAGTATTAAGATGTGAAACCGATTTGAAATAGGCAGCAGAGGAAGAGAAGACTGTGAGGAATCACTGGCTGACCACAGAGACCTTTAATGAGGCTGAAGCTGAGCGTGATAGAGAGTATCCTCGTTGTTTAACGGTATAACAGGCTACCAGAGTCGTAGCACAGAACCTCGCTCCTAAAACAGATTCCAGAAGTTCTGCTCTCGCAGTCATACTGAAAGACATCACAACTTGATTTCATTCATCTACCTGGTCAGGTAACTCTTTGAGGCCTGAGGGACTAATTACCATCCATTAGCTTTGTGTTGACAAGTTATTCACTACATGTTAGCCTGTCAGCTAGCTGTCATGTCCGTGAAGTTTGTATTGTGTGGTTCATTCACTGTTTCCTGCAAAATACTACAAACATCTTGAAAGCATTTCCTACCTCATGAAATCTTTACAATAATATATATATTATATACACATATATATATATATTCCTGCAGGACTTCAGCATTACTGCATGCATTAATACCTCATGAAATCATCATGAAGTAACTATAATCATGTTTAATAGATCATAGTCATTGATGATGTCGTCACCTTAATGCTTTAAATAATGTGTTGTTTGCATGAGATCACAAATGAAAGACTTTGAACTCATGTTACTTCCTGATGATTTCATTAGGTTTAGTTTTTGTGTGTGAACGTTGCGTTGTTTTCTTTAGAGTCCCATGTTGCATTTCTTCTCCTCTGCAGATGGCCCGTTGTTACCTGTATTGGTCATTAACATCCCACCTGCCTGATAAGAATCGCCACCCACTGCTATCGCCACACATGTAGTTCATGTCATCCACGTCTCCTGATGCACTATGGGGACCTTCTCATCCAAACATTGCTCCACAGCACCTCTAGTGGTCGGAAGCTCCACAGGGTACTTCTCCATGTTTGATGTTGATGCTCACTTTGTGAAAACCACAGCTCAAACTTAAATTACAACTTTCATTTAAGGGCTAGGACTTAACAAACTAGGGCTAACATCAGTTCATGATTGACTGATATTAATTTTACTCCATATAGATGCTTAGTTTCACTACTGAAACTACTTCCCTGTGTGGTTTAATCTAATCATTGTTTAAATGCTGCAGTTTTGAGACATATAATTACAACCTGAGAGCAGACAGAAGATATTGCCATTCCTACCAACAAATCTTACTTTAATTTAAACAGTTACTATTATTATTATTATTATTTTATTTTATTTTTTTTTTATTTTTTTTTATTCCAGACAGGAACAATTGACACACATTTTTACACTGTCCATGTTTAATTCCAGCCTGTGATCATGAATGAAGAGGATTTACCCCAAATTTTCACCAAAATGGAACAAAATAGAAAACTAAAATTTAAACCTCACTGTACTCTTTGGCAAATTAAACATAACATAAATATATGAAAGAGGTGCATTTAGCATGTTTGCTACATGAGAGAGTGAACCAGAAAATATGCCAAATGTTTTGTATGGCTTTTAGATGTTTCCCTGGACTTTCTTCTTGTCAGACTTGGATCAGCATTTACATGAAACAATGGTACTGTTTCTGTAAGTGGTACTCACGCAGCCTGCTGCACTTCTTCTAATAGCTCTTTTAAAGGCAGTGTAAGCCACACACCGTCCCTTAGACAGAGGAAACATTAGGCCTTTCAATTAAAAACTAATAACAATAAAACCCGACTGCACAGTTAAATGAGCAAATAAAATATGACAAGAAGCTAAAATCACAGCTTTTATACAGTTTACAAGCTGTGGCAGTTTACAAGGAAGATTATCGTGTTTTTTCTGAAGAGATTTTCTGAGGTTTATCTTTTTTCTTA
Source organism: Embiotoca jacksoni (assembly GCF_022577435.1). NCBI lineage: Eukaryota > Metazoa > Chordata > Actinopteri > Embiotocidae > Embiotoca > Embiotoca jacksoni. The sequence continues at coordinate 536,724 of NW_027185430.1, forward strand.
AGTTCAGTGTACCAAAAAAAAAAAAAACAGTACGCCATTTCCCCACTTTTTTTTTTTTTTTTTTTTTTTTTTTTTTAATATGGTCTGTGGTTCATGATTGGATTCATTTTTGTAAGACCGTAAACATGGTGTTATTTCTTCCAGCCTTTCGGCAGCCATGTTGATGTCACTGAACGGATGCAGCGTGCATCAGCAGGAATGTGTTTCCATGTGTGAGTCTGGTTAAAACACTCGCATCTTTAAAAACAAATACAAAATAAAAAAAATAACACTAAATCAATGGCTTAGTTGTAAACTTTAAAACATATGACCTGCAAAAATATGCCAGTTCTTGTTGAGTGCATTTACATGAAAATCCATTTGTAGGTTTTGTTCATTTTTCAGTTACAAACATTCTCCACAGTGAATAACTGAGGCTTCTAACATTATATCCATTACTGTTTGTTTCTGCAATGTGCCTATTTTATTTTTCCATATTAAGAATTTAAATATCCAGTGATTTTGTGTCATGTGATATTTGGTTTGTCCTGAATAAGACTTGAATTTGGACTTATTGGCTTTGTGTTTGTGGCTCAGTGAGAACAGCGTTCACATCCAAATGGCAGATGGAAGATAATGTTCCAGAGTTGAGAATGACTCCCATCCGGTGTTACCCTCTTTTAAAAGTACGCGTCCATCATCAATAAAGGGGAACTCCGACCCAATCCAGGTAGCATTTCTTCAGTCATTTCTGTTGAATCCCAACACCAGTATGTTTTAACGAGCTAGTCGAGCAGGGGGAGCGTACATCCAAACCGTTTGGGACTGTAGACACTTAAGAAACCCGATTCCAGAGGGATGCTTCCCTTTTGTTCCTGTGTAAATCTCTACCCTGACCATGGTCGACAGTCAGCCTGTTGTCGTGTACGCGAGGGCGAGGACGAGCACTGCGAATGAATGTAACGTAACGTGCCATTTTCTGACCTCAAGTCGCAGCAGAAACAACAACAACAACAACAACCAATCCTCAGATTCACCCGGAGAGGTTTTTGTTAGCAGTCCGAAATCTAAAGGTGGATTTGTTCTTTGAATGCAAAGTGAAACGGAGGGGAACTATGTGAGCAGGTCTGGCATTTGTATTGTAGATTATTTGTCACTTGTCTTTCTTTCTGGTTAAATAGTAATTACTCTTCTGGAGCACAATAAATGATTTTAATATGCTAATATGTCTATTTTTTTTCTCTCGAGTCTTCATTTATTATTTTCCGTGGCTGTTGCTAAATTGACTAATTTAATTGGCGATGACCACATCACCTCTCAATCACTACACAAGTAATTACTGCGGCAATTTATTCGTGGTGAGATTGAATTTGTTTTCTATGACTGAAAGCTGAACAAGGTTTGTCTTGCTTGTTTGTACTCTGAAGCACTCACACAAGGAGAGGGTCTGCCATACAGTCTCATTGCAGTGGGCAAAACATGTTGATGAAAAAATATTATTACACTTTCTTCTCTTGTACCTTTAACAACTTCTTCCATGAGTTTTCTGTGTTTATGCTCTTTTTTATCCTCTTTTTTCTCTTTCTTTTTTATTGATTTTCTAGGAGGACTGAGTTTGTGGTGTGTACATTTGATGTTATGTTTCTCAAGACTATGTTGGACACATTATCTGTTTATAAAAGTGGACGTTACTTCCAGGTCTGAAACTGTCTTCAGCTGCAATACCAGCGAGTGCCACTAGAGGTCGGCTCCAAAAAGCCTCCGGCTCCATAGACTCCCATTCAACTTCTCTCATCAAATCCAAAGTGAATAAAATGTGTCCATCAGTTATCTCGGTGTTGTTAGCTAAAGTCACTCCTTCTTATTAGTTTTCTGGAGGTCCATCTGAAAATAATCCCTCATTCATTAGAAAAGAAGATTCAAGAAGACCTGTTTTTGGGGGCGTGTCTGTTTGATTGACAGGCCTGTGGTGCAGTCAGGTTACAGCTATCGGTGGGCGGGACGTAGTATCGTCAGGTTTCCAATCAGATCGGTCAGATCCACCGCTGGCTCCTCCCCCAGCTCGTCCAAATATGGTCACTTCCTGCTCCAAACCGCTCCGAACTATCAAGATGGTGACGGACAGAATCTGAACTGGAGGATTCGTAACGATGACATGGTCGCTGCTTTGTTGGACATCAGAGCAGCACATGGCTTTTTGAATTCGTGAGATGTGATGTTTCTGCAATATTAGACAGCTAGCTGTTCTTGTTATCTATCATCAGAGCTTTTAATCACCTTCAGTTTGCACAGTGGTGCCAAGACCTCAATGGACAAAAGACACATGAAACATATTTGGAACGTTTAAAAAGAACTCTGCAAAGTGAGAAAACACAGAAATGAGAAACAGCGTGAAGAAGAGGCTCCTTATGAACACAGTCTGATGCAATTTGGATGTAACTAATTGTCTATCTAGTCAGCCAGGCTCTTATTTGTATCTAAATTCACACACACACCTGCCACAAAATCTGTCTGCTGGCTCGTGTTGCAACATGCAAAAACATTTTGCAAAAACATTTTGCATGTGCACTGAAAGAGAAAATAAAAGGGTAGTCCACGGGGCGGTGAGAAGCGTGAGCCAGAGACATGCATGTTGACTAGAAACACAATGATGGTTGTTACAGAGCAACACAGTTCACTTACATATGAACTACTACTTCCACTATATTTCATATAGACCCCACTGAACAATACACTTGGATGTGAGAGATCATGATTGTTAATGTGGGCAGTAGAGGGCAGCTTGAAAAGATGCTTCATATAAGTGGCTATATGAGTTACATTTCTCTTTATAATGTTTTTTTATACATTTGCAAAACATGGAGAACCCTGTCTGTTTCTATCCAGCTGTAACTCGTGTAAATACTCATTATACACTTATGACATCAGCAATAAGTGTTAAAATTAGCAGGATGAGGTTTCCAGAGTCTAATTTAGCACGATAATTTATTCATTCTAACTTCTCTCTAACTGGAACTGAATAGAATATTATCCTCTTTTCCTCCTCATTGTGGATGTTCTCTTATTTTGTTTACACACATTGCTTCCTGTAACACAAATTAGAAGTTTTAAATCATTCAGCAGTGCTTAATGTTTTATTGTTTTTCATGCATGTGAGGAATTTAGTTTTCTATTTCAGTGCTATGAATGCACGATAAGAGCGGTAAGAATTCAGAGAAGTTTGCAGTGTTTTGCCCGAGGACCTAACTGTCTGCTTGTGTACCTCGGAGGGTTGCAAGGCTGCATTATGTTTTCTCTGATCATAACTATCACACGGAAACAAGCCCTGTCTCTGACACAATGGCCAAAACATGAAAAAGCTAACTGGCATTTTGTTTTAGTGCTAATTGGAAATCAATTGGAATTCATCCTCCTTGGAAAACGGTGGCATTTTCCCGCTCTTTACCGATGATTAAAAACAAATTATGCCAGAGACTGAGTGACATTTGGAGAGCAGGCGGCTGTTTGGAGTGGAGTGTAAAGGATCAACAGAGCATGTATTTATGTTCTCTACCGCTGCAGCTGTGTGTGTGTGTGTGTGTGTGTGTGTGTGTGTGTGTGTGTGTGTGTGTGTGTGTGTGTGTGTGTGTGTGTGTGTGTGTGTGTGTGTGTCTGACCAAGGGCACACACTACTGTGGGTTGCTCAGCCAGAGGGCCCTGTAGGACTAGCTTGATAAGGGAGGCTTATTTACCAAAATAATGCATCTCATCTCTGCACATCAAACAGTCCTGCATGGCCTGATAACCCCCTCTTTCATTTAGCACCACTGTTTGATGTCGCTGTGCTGCTGCTGCCTCGGGGCCGTTGTCGCCATCAGTACAACAGTTGGCTAATGTCTGTGTATTTTAGCAGTGTTTCACAAATAGATCGGTTACATAATGTTGCACCTATAGTGCTGACTTCCAATAAATGATGTGAGCTGAAGAAACATGACATCATTGTATAAAGTATTGATATCCTTTGAGCTTCTATTAATCAGTCGGAGGACGTGCTGGGTGGTCTGTGATGTCATCAGTGTTTGCCACAACTGCTGCCAATGAGGATTCATTTAGATTGAATCACAAACCTTCCTTGCATGGTTTAGCCCGAGCTTTTCCAACCACCAACGTACTAATTATGGGTTTTTGACTCCTCTAAAGTTAATCTTTATATTTCATACTTTGGTTCCAAGAGTTTTCAAAAGTAGAACGGGAAGCGGAGCCTTTTAGTTTTTAGGCTCTTCTCCTGTGGAACCAGCTCTCAGTTTGGCTCCAAGGGGCAGAAACCTTCTCTAGCTTTGAGGTTATACTTCAAAGTTTCCTTTTTGATGAAGATGCACTTTTATGCCACTCATTAACTTCATGCTTCTTATCTCCCATAGTTTCGGCTTATTGTCTGTTGCCTCTCCATTCAGTTCCCTCGCTCGCGTAGTTTCTGTTCTTTCTTCTGCAGATGTCCATGGAGCTGCATGTCTCTGCTCTGTGATTACTGATCCCACCAACAGTTCATGTTTTGGATCTGGATGTTTTGCTGTTCTTTTCTGTCTGCTCTCCTCTCACCCCAACTGGTCGAGGCAGATGTTCTCCACCTCTGATCCTGGTTCTGTTGGAGGTTTGTCTCTCTTAAAGAGGAGTTTTCCCTCCTGGCCGTGTGAATCATTGAATTGTTGGTTTCTCTGTATGATGTCGTAAAGTTCTGCTGTAAGGACTTCACTGTGTTAAGTGCCCTGAAATAACCTGTGTTGTGATTTGGTGCTATTTAAATCAAAATGTAATTTAATTACAGTAAACATTATCAAAGGTCCTCAAAATAAAGACTTGACTTTGTCACCGCGATGCTTTTAGCTGTGCTAACATCACAGTGTTACTCCTGTATGTATCAGGGTGTTGAAACAGCTCTGATCTGCAAATGTGCAACTTACAGAAACTACAGGATCCGGACGCAGAAGAGCATCTTAATTGCTTCAGTCTCTTCATGCAGACCTGTACTTACTCCATGATGTCAACATCCAGGTTCTGCGTGACCCAAATCGTAATTTGATGTAACCTATAAGGTCTGTTTGTAGAAATTCCTTTTACTTACTGCATGTGAAACCATTGGTATGGTGTTAGTTTAGTTATGTCCACTTAACAGCTGTTGTTGTTTTTTTTACAGGCTGTGTGACATCCACCATGACAAGTCCGATGACAGAACACAGCCACAATGCAAATCTGCTGCGTGTGTTTATATTAAATCAGACCTGAAAGGCTGTATGGAGCTCGTTTACCGTGCTATGAAGAGGTGGATGGTGCTGTTTCCAGATTTACTGCCAATCAAAAAGGCACTAGTTTACTGAACTACATTACAGCAAACTTATTTCACCGTTATCTTTCCGATGGGAAGATTAAAACTGAGAAATGATTAACTGAAATTCCCATGCCACTTATTAGATATCCAAAATTTGCTCTGCTTTGAGGCAGATGAGTCACACTCTCCCCCTTAACAAGCAGTTTAAATCACGCTTTTGTTCTGTTCCTGACATCACACACAGCAAAAGCTTTGTTCATCGTCTGTGTTCAATTTAATTGGGATTTACTGAGTTTCTGGATCGTTTGAGTCGGTCCGCTGGATGCTACCCTCAGGTAAGGCAATTATAATCAGCACACTGTCTCTCTCTTGTTCAAGGCCCGGCGTCTTCTCAAAGAGCTCCTTGTGCAGAAATAAACACACAATGGACTTAATCAGAGCCATGTTTACAAGTTTAATGATCAAACACTTTTGGATTACAAATAACATCTGTTCAGCATGTTGGAGCTGTTTGAAATCTGAAAACCGAGAACCAACATCATTGATTCTATTTTGGGTTTTTACGTGAGAAGGTGGAAGATAAAGTGTGATGGATACTTCAGCTGTGAGCAGATGTAAATGCAAGTTTAAGACATAAAAAAGAGAATATTTCCTATGATACTTATGTTAACATATTTAAATGCAGGCCTATGAAAGGTATTATCACATTTTATTTGTATTTATTTGATCACAATGGCGTGCAAACACACACCCACATTCTCTGAGATAGAAGCGAGTTGCTGTCAATAAAAACGAACGAAGGATTTCTTCATGTTTCATCCTACTGTATGTCTACAAGCCGTGAGCCTGCCGTGATTGAACTAAACAAATTCAATGTGAGAGAATCTGATGCTTCTCCCGGCCTGTCTATCTGCATATCTGTGAGCTTAACGAGATCTGGCAGTCGGCCCGTTCCCGTTGTCTCTCTGGAAGTGAAGAAAGTTGGAACTGTCCATAGTGCAGCTAATTTAACAGTTCTGACAGCTAGCCTCTCCGCACCAACAACAGGAGACTGCATCAGCAGACAGGCAGCACCTGTAATGCAACGAGGCATCAGTTTCATACACCTTTGTTCTATTCCACTGTCAATTATGAAGATGGACTTCAGATCATGAAGGAAATAGCCCCTGGAGAGAAACAATATTTCTTCATGTTGGACCTCATTCTTGTAAAGTTAACCATCTTCTTTGTTATTTAAATCAAACAACTACATTTAAAAATCTACACGACAAAGCTCAGTTTATTTTTTGTTAAAATGCCCCTCCCGCCACTCCTCCTCCTCCTCATCGGGTGTAGGGGGTGTCTGGGGCTGTGATTGGTCAACTCTGCAAAGTCTCTAGATTTTCTTTTGTTATAACACTTTATGTGTAGGATGCTTTGAAATAATATGAATGTCTCAGTGGAGAGACTGTTGGGCCATTATTGACCCCCTACTGTCCCACCGAGCCTGCCATAATCAGTATTGTCTCTTTCATGCCAGGTCAGACCTGCCGTTCCCTTCCTGTCCTCCTCCGTGTTCCCATCGTTCACCATCACCTGAGCTCCACAGGCACCTGGACACTTTTTCCCAGCTCTTTCAGACATACTTCTTTTTCCCACTTGTATTTTCACTGGTTTTCCCCTTTGACCTGTGGCTTTTCTTTCAATGGTGGTTGAAGTTTGTAATAAAATAAAGAAAAATGTCCTCATACGTCAGATGAATGGGGCTTTTTTTCATTACGGTTTGATTTTAATGTTTCTCACCCTTCGATTGTGGGCAATTTCTCACCCTGGAACAACTCGTCCACAGCAACATCCCCTATAAGTGGATTTCTGAGGTTTTTCTGAGGTAAGATACTCTGTACTTTTCATGCATTTTGTCACCTTGGTGTGAAAGTTGATTTTGACGTGAAAATGGAAGAAGGTGAACATGTTCTTGCAAATCTGACGGAAAAAAAAATGATCTGCTGAAGAAACAAGAAGTCATTATTGGAGTTATGCCCATGTTACTCATGAAATAGGGTGCTGTGAGTGGGCTTGAGTTACAGAAGCAGAACTTCAGTGAGAGTGCCAGCACAACTTTGGATCAGTAGAACAGCCGCTAAATAAGAAATACATGACAGCACAAGATAACACATTAAAGCAGTCATCATCAAATCAATCACTAAAAGTACTTTAACAAGTACAATTCATTCTAGAAAAGTTACCTAAGTATGTAACAAAATAAATGATCTGTTTCTGGTATCTTCTTATGCCCCCTCCAATATTAAAGTCAGCATTTGTGATGGCAGCATTTGATGTGCACTTTAGATAACAGAGCATAACATGCTATGCAGTTTTAGTTTTGGACCAGTGGTGGCAGAAGTGAGCACATTACAACTGATGAGGTCAGGTGTGTCCATGCAGCCACCATATTTAGGTGGAGTGTGTCAGCATGGTGAAAGGCAAGTCATGGATTACATTTTGTTTGGTAAGTCAAATCTTTATCTTTCAAACTCACCTGTAAAAACCAAACACAAATTTTGTATTTTACTTCAAACTAGCAGCATAACTGACAGTTGTGAGTCTGTGTGGTCCTACTGTTCTATTTGTGTTACTGTGTGAAGTAATGAGCTGCGTTTGACCCAAAGCAAAGATCAATAGTTCACTGGGACATTTAATGTTTCACAGTGGATTTCTCATATTAAGAGTGTGATTAAGCAAAATCAATACTGTTTTATTCGGGCTCAAATAAAAACATTAATCCTATGGTTGACCTGCATGATAAACTGTGAAGAGGCACAACAAAACACATGCATACTCTATAAACCTCCATTCTGCTGCAGTTGCTCTGACCTCTTTTGCTCCTATAAAATATCTTTTGTCACCATCTTTTCTCTCGAGTCAGACAAATGAGTGTCAATGTCGTAATTTCTGTTATTGTGCTGAGATCGAAAACCTCCTGAGTGATTCGTGGCCCTGTGTGCTGTCAAGTTCTTCCTTCTACAAACTGCTTTAATTATAGAGGATTCAGAAATGGCAACATGATTGTAGACATATGTAAGCTATACATATAGCTTAATAATAATATTATTATTATTATTATACAATAATATACATCATTTTAGCTTGATCGTGTGAATTTCAAACACATCAATGGAATAAAATGAAAAACACCTATGTGTGAATTAAATAAGTTAGTAAATATTGGGACTATTTTGACTCGACATATTGATTTATGATATTTAATTAACATCTATGATCAAAAATGACTTGACAGCTGTAATCAGCAGTGTTTAACACACAGGAAGGACACAGCAGATTAAAGTGAGGTAAGAATTAAAGGGTGCACACTTTATTTGATCCGTCTTTTACTTGACCGAATGAATTTCACACCAATTCAATAATCTGCATTTAAAAACCCTGCAGAATTTTACAACACTTTTCTGTAACTGTGAAATGAAACCAAAAATCAAAAACCGATAAGAAAGCTTCTTCAGAAAGATTCACATGAAGTAAACCAAGAATGCTGCATCTGAGTCCAATTACTCTAAACGTTCATAAATTATAGACTTCAAATCATTCATTATTAATCGTCATCCATGAACCCGACAAATAATATTATATCGCTTTCAAGCTGTACTTTGCCTTAGAAATAATTTAGTGCAGGGTTTATAATAATGTCCCCACTCAAGCTAAACAATCTGCACATATACAGCACTTCTTCAACCTGGTCGCTCTCAACTCGCACTACATGGGCTTCAGTGTGTTGCTCAAGGACCCTTCGGCATGCAGACAGTAGGAACCAGCGATTAAAATGCCAACCCTACAGTTAGTGGACAACCCGCTCTGGGCCACAGCCCTACAAAAGCTGTGCAATGATTGGCAATCTGGCAGGTGAAACACCGGCACGTTTAACCGGACTCATAGAACCACCTGCTTTTGTGGAGGACTCATTTCTGAGAACATCCTTAACACGATGACACCAGAAAGCCAAAAGTTACATGGATATTAATTTGTCTTTGTAGGATCTAGTTATTTTTTCTTTTTCTGTATCTGAAGCATGACGTACTAGAAATATTCAATTCAATTCAATTCAATTCAATTCAACTTTATTTATATAGCGCCAAATCACAACACAGGTTATTTCATGGCACTTAACACATTAAAGTCCTTACAGCAAGACTTTACAATATTATACAGAGAAACCAACAATTCAACAATTCCCACGTAAACTAGGAGGGAAAAACTCCTCTTTAAGGGAGAAAAACCTCCAACAGAGGGAAGAAAAACTCCCTTTAACAGGAAGAAACCTCTGACAGAACCAGGATCAGAGGTGGGCGGAGCATCTGTTAACAGAACCAGGATCAGAGGTGGGCGGAGCATCTGTTAACAGAACCAGGATCAGAGGTGGGCGGCCATCTGCCTCGACCGGTTGGGGTGAGAGGAGAGCAGAGAGAGAAAAGGACAGCATAGAGATACAAGAGAAGAACTGTTGGTGGAGACGACAATCACAGAGCAGAGACATGCAGCTCCATGACGGGACATCTGGAAAAGAAAGAACAGAAACTACACGAGTGAAGGAACTGAATGGAGACAACAGATAATAAGAAGAAACTATGGGAGAGAAGAAGATGGTGAGGTATGAGTCAGTTAAAGAGTAGGAGGAAAGAAAAGAAGATCAGCATGTAACGAGGTCCTCCAGCAGCCTCGGCCTATAACAGCATAACTAAGGGTTGGTTCAGGTCTACCTGAGCCAGCTCTAACTATAGGCTTTATCAAGAAGGAACGTTTTGAGTCTAATCTTAAAGCTAGAGAGGGTTTCTGCCCCTCCAACACAAACTGGGAGCTGGTTCCACAGGGGAGGAGCCTGAAAACTGAAGCTCCACCTCCCATTCTACTTCTGGAAACTCTAGGAACCACAAGTAGACCAGCGTACTGAGAGAGAAGTGCTCTGCTAGGATTATATGGTTCTATAAGATCTCTAAGATATGATGGAGCCTGGTCATGTAGAGCTTTGTAAGTCATCAAGAGAATTTTAAATTATATTCTTGATTTCACAGGAAGTCAGTGAAGAGAAGCTAAAACTGGAGAAATATGATCTCTCTTGCTAAATCCCATCAGTACTCTTGCTGCAGCATTTTGGATCAGCTGCAAGTTTTTAATGAGTAATTTGGACATCCTAACAACAAGGAATTACAATAATCTAGTCTAGAAGTAACAAACGCATGAATGAGTTTTTCTGCGTCACGCTGAGGAAGGATTTTCCTGATTTTATGAATATTACGTAGATAAAAGAAGGCAGTTCTGGAGATTTGCTTTATATGGTGGCTAAAGGACAAATCCTCATCAAAGATGACTCCAAGGTTCCTCCCAGTTTTGCTGGAGTGAAGGGTTAATGTTACATGTTCATTGTGTATACACGCTTTTGATTGGTAAAACAATTAGTAGAAAAGCACAATGATGACGACAGAAAGGTGTCATATTGACAAATCCTTACACACATAGACACACTTCTGTTTTAATGCTGCAGAATTGCCTGATGCATTCAGAACATTTCTGTCTGGAGACAGAAGGTCACAAGATGTGATGGCTTACCAAAAGTTAACATAAAAGGCTGCTGAGCTGTCAATCAGTGGGGGGGCTTCAGCTGTGTGTCTCTGATGCTTTTGCAGCAAACCTGAAGGAGGTGGAAGAAAAAAGAGAAAGAGATATTATAAAAATATATATATATTTTTTTTTTCTCATCCAGCCGGCTTTTTATTGCATTCAGTCCTTTAGTTTCCAAGGGCCAGGGGATAGAGAGGTCCCTGGGGAGGTTAAGGAAAGGCATACATGTACGCTAGAAAGACAAAGAGCATCAAAGGCAAAAGGAAAGAAGACAGAGAAAGAGACGGAACATGACAGAGGCAGAGGAGTCATCGCAAGGTGTCTCGGAGCTGTCAATCAGGGCACAAAACCGGCTGGCTGCTCGGAAGCGACCTGCAGAGTGAGAAGTGGAATGGAAATGAGGACTTACTGCTTCCTGCGGCAAACAAATGCACTCCACACCTTTCAAATGAAGTTACAGGATTGAAAGGAACTCATGATAGATTTGTGAGGTTAGTGCAAGTCAGATGAAAAACAGGTAATGATGAGAACAATGTAAAACATGGAGAAAGCAGGAGGTTAGCTTGGTTCCAAATAGGCAGTTTTCAAGTTTTTGTTCAAATCATAAATGTGTAATCAGCATCTGTCTTTTGATAGGTTAACCAATATTGTATTTTATGTCCGTACTTAATTTTTGTTATTTTTAATCTCATTCAAAGGACTTTGTTAGATGAACTGTGTCACTCAAAGTGACAAATCCACAGAAAACTGTCACAGATTTTTAGTTTTATTTAACATATTGGTTCAGCTGCTCGTTGGACTCTCACAGCTCGTAACAGCCTCATTTCCAGCCGCATCAAGAAGCTGCTTTCAGTGGGAAAGCTCTGGTGCTGATGTTGAGGGGTGTCGAGCTAGTTCAGAGCAGGGCAGGGTGTGCCTGAGTCTTGACCCGTCCCAGACCGGTGCCGGTCTGACACCGCATGACACACTTCACTTGAAATGTGGAAACTGCAAAATATAGGTACTCCTTTAACAGGATTTGAAAAATCCACATCCTCATAAAAAACACCAACAGAAGACAAATGAAGGTTCCTTCATTTACCGTTTTATATTCTTCTTTTTCAGAGTTGCACTGGGCAGAGTAAAGTAGAGGATGCTACTTCAAACCGTGGTCTGACAGCATGACCAAGCTTTAGTCTTCCAACACTGCTGTTTTCAGCTTCTGTACTTTAAGTACTAAATGATTTACAATCCTACTTTCTATTTCACAACTGAAGGAATTGTTGGATCCCAGCCCTGGATTTTGAGAAAAAATTGTGTATTAGCATAAAGCTATAATTTATAGAAAAACCCTCAGAGATTGAAAAGAGGCAGTGCTGCATTTACAGAATAGCCATAATTTTGGCAGCATGGATACTTGAGCTGGATTTTTTTTTAATCTCTTATTATTATGTAATTCCAGAAGTCATTTTTGTTACATTTGTAACACGAAAATGTAAAGTACTGTTGAAGTTACTCTTGTTGGAGACGTTTGTGCAGAACACCATCCCTTTGTGAAGGCTCTGGAGAAGACCAGCTTGATAACATGGATGAAAGAAAAATATGTTTGTGAAATCAGTTCCTCCAAGTAACAATCACTAGCTTGCAACATAAATGTATGCAATCTCTACATTATTTACGAGAGCAGACAATTTAGCAAAAATTCCCACGATTTCTCCGTGAAAAAATGTGATCAGAAGCTCTGCTGATTCATTACTAAAATGAACGTATCACTTATAAAAGCGAAGCTTTGCTTCCTTTCCTAAACAGATTTTGTAGTGAGCATTGTTGGAAATGTAGTCTTGTCGTTGTTATGAAGAATACTGTATGTTATATTAGTTTTCTACACACTTTTTTGTGCTTAAATTAATATTAATTAACACAAGCTAAAGCTCTTACTTTTTACAGCAGATGCACCCTTTCTGTTCAATGTTACAGGCACAGACTGTAATGCTACGTCACTTATGAAGTTGAATAAATAATTATTAAAAAATACAAATTGAATAAATACAAATAAATTATAACTCAAATATTTCTGTAATATTCATCATGCTTATTATCAAAGATATTGCGTATTACTCTTCATCAGGTAGTTGTTTAACATAATAAAGGTAGTTGTTTAAAATAATAATATTTTTTTAGGTTGGCTTGCCATTTTTTTCTAATACCCACATTTATAAATTTCCTGATTTGTGTGTTTCTCCTGTTCAGTGAGGTCCACACAATGATACCAGCAGAGTGACCACTTTTCTCCTTTTAGATTGGCTAAATGACTCATTACAATTTTAAATATGTGATACTAATTAAAGAAAAGGTTAGTTTAAAATATCACTGAAGTCTTTTCATCATTTCTTTCTTGGGGTAGCAAGAAAGCCGTTGAGGCCATTTTAGAAGAATCTTTGTGGAAAAGGCAATCATGGATATTTTCACACACTCTCTTTGCTTTAATCCAGGACATACCAAAGACATGCAGGTATACCTGAAATAAATGCTTTCAATTTCTTCACTTTTTAGGAGGTAGGAAGGATTTTTTTCTTTCTAATTAACTCTCAGGGGTACAAACAAATTAATCCACACATTTATATAAATCATATATAAAGCACTTTTTTCTTGCCAGGAGTCGGCAGCTTGGTGGTGTATCAGTGTTCAGTGTCTTTCTGTGGCACATAATACCTTCGGACATTGTTGTATTTCCCATATCATACGTCTAAGACTTAAGCTTGTTTCCTGGAGTATAGCTTGCTCATAGCCCGTACAAATTTGGAGATACATGCTGAATAATTTAAAGCTGCTTCCACCAATGTGTCAGTACTCGCAGACTTCAAAACACCATCTTTTTATTACTCAAACATGGTTGATTAAACACGACAACCCCTGAATGGTAAAACATGTATTCCACCGTTTGTATCATCTGAGTAAATCTCAACAGGTTTTTATTATGTCATGGATCCTATTTAGCCAGGGCTTGATTCCAACTCAGAAGGCCTCACATCAGATCCGACTGCATTTATTACAAATACCATTCTCACCAAAGGAGCCAGAGGAAACACTAAATATCTGCATACTGAGAGGTAGAGGCATCACTAATTAATAAACTGGTGGACCTGAAATGGGAAGAAAAGTACAATATTAGCAACACAGGTGCCTGAGTGGAGCAAGCATGTTCTGATTTACAATAAGCTCCTGTTAACAGGTATATCATGTTGGTGAGTTCAGACAAATACAAGATCAGCGGCATTGTACAGTGTGATGGCAACAGGAAGGGACACAATGCTCGTACTGCGGCTACTGACAGAATTAACATGAATGGCATAAATGTCCTTTTCTCACACTGTTGAATAAAAGTGAAAAATGACTTGTAGATCTGCACCATGGTTCTGATCCACTCAGATATGTTAATGATATTGTGGCCCATCCTACATATAATCTGTAATCCTGCAGAAAAACAAACACATGAACCTCATTGAAAACTGAACTTCCTTAGAGGAGGTGAATATCGAATTAAATGGACAGGTCTCGGCTCTAACAGCACATGCATCACACCACACACCAGCAAGCCAACAGTCTATTAGTCTATCATACCCAGATGCCTCACTGGAGACAGTGGACATAGAAAGGTGTTGCTGGGTTATCTACTCTTCACATTCTGCAGACTTCTCTTGGGCGAAATTTAGAAGGAAAGAGTGCATGAACTTCCAATTTTATGCAGATGACACCAGTTATACCTATCTTGGGAGACTTGATGAAACAAATCAGTCAAATTTTAATTGTATCTAAAAAACAAAGATTCCTGGAAGACGAGTCATTTTTTCCTTCTAAACTCAAACTAATCTGAAGTTAAATTTGGCCCTTAGCACCAGAGAAACTCACGATCTGACTATAAGGGGGTAAATCTACAAGTTCCAGGACTGCTGCTCATACACGTGCTCTGAGCGCAGCACCGTGACGTGCATGGCGCAGAGAAGCTGCGATCTTCATGAGTAAATTTGACCTGTTTAGCGCCTAACCTGATGCACCTTTTTCAGTGATGAACAGTAAAGTTCTGTGCCTCGGAAACATGACTTTCACTCAAAGCACCTCTTCAGGCTAATTGTGTCATTCCCATCAGCTTCCTAACGCCTTCTTCAGGTTTTCCTCTGCCAGTTTCCAAACTGACACAGAATTTCAGACAAAAATGATTTCAATTCAGTTGGTTATCACCAGAACCAATTTGGGAATATCTCGGCGTTCTGCTACACATGAAAAAAATAAAAATAATAATCTATACTCAATATTAAATCCAAGCATGTTGCAACTAGTAAAAAAATAAATAAATAATCATCCATTAACAACAGATTTAAAGTAAAAAGATATTTTATAAATGAGATTCTTCACTGAGGACACCCTAACACATCCATAACTGTCCCTACGGACCAACCCCTGCTACAGGAAACTGGAGTATATATATATATACACATACACAATATATTTTACTCTGTGGTTTTCATAGCCAAAACTTTATCCAGGAGTCAAGATACCCTTTACAATGCTGTATGGATTATATTTAGTGCTGACAATGTGGTCCCATAGCCAGTTAATCTGGCCCAAATTAAAACTTTTGATTGGCAGTTGATTTTTGCTTGCAGTTTTTCTCTAAGAGGAAAAAACAAAAAGAAGTTCTCAGTTATTATTTTTTTTTTACTCCAGATCATTAAATTGTTTTGCCATTTAAAGCTCTACAGTCTCTATTGATGTCTTTCAGTGTAAAAACAAAGTCGATACCAATTGTTACATCCTGACCTTTATGCTATTCATGGGCCAATGTACTATATCAATAGGACAAAGACAACGGTGCAGAGTAATTATTGTCTTATTGAATCTAGAATACACAAGTCATTTAGCTCCAACATTTTGCTGCTGGACTGATTACGGTTTGAAGGGGCATAAAACATGGTCGCATTAAAGTGACGGCTGTCTGAGGATTGTCGATTTGGGAACATTGTTGAATGGATTGCTATTCTGCAATTAAGTAGTTGCATAAATATTCAGAGGACTAATTAATGAGAAATGTTTAGAGGTTATTGATTGTGAATGAAAATAAGCAGACTGCCATGACTGTTGCAAGGAACTACAGTATTTCTTATATTTAGGCGATGATCTCATTAGATGAGACAGAGATGGCCCCTCCCACATTACTTTTATAATTTGGAAACATCAGGATTATGTAACCATAGAGGTGTAGTGATGCAAAAATACCGGTACATAATGTGACATATACTGTATGTGTCAGGTACAGTTTACGTTTGATGATTGAGAAAATACTGTTTTTTTAACAGTTGAATTATTTATGAAGCACTAATAGTAAAATGATAAGTTGTTGTTTTAGGACTGACAATCACTACCAACAGAAGCATGGTGAACCTGAGGACATACCAAGTTGATTAAATGTAGCGTGATGGGGCTTTTTTGAAGTTGGTTGGTTACAACTAGCCAAGGAAACAGAAATGGAAGCTTTTTATAGCGAAAGGGACATCATGGTGTTGAGTTTTAATCCACTCACTCAGTTGGCACAAACACCGACCACCACTGATCATGTCTGCTGCCCAGATGTGATGGTTTGATACGTCTTTTGATTCCCATCCAGAAAACTGCAGTTTGATTTTAACAATGAAGGTGTGCATGGTTGTTTCCGTTTGCCAAAACTGCTTTTACAGTAAAATGTACTCTCCACTGTGTGTCCCTTAATGCTGTTGCCTTAGTCTATTGTAATTAGTTTGAAATAGTGTCATTGTCTGCAGTTGCACAGTCAACCGTAACACCATTTTATTTTTGGGGGAGAGGATGATGCAATTGTATTTGCATGGGGAGGGTCTGACATGGTTTCTCCTCGTCCAGTGGGGAAGACTCCTCCCTTATCTTGGACACCACCGGTGGCGGGATGTTTTAGAAGTTGTTGCAAATCCAAAACCACACCGATGTGACATCACAGCTCAATCCATAACTGAACACGCACACACACGCACACGTGTAGTCTTTATAATGAGCACCAACCAAATGGCATATAGCTGTTCCTTGCACAACATTTGAAGTTTCCCAACCTTGTTATAATGTCCCTGACCCAATCAGAACGCTATCCAATTCATGAGATGGTATGAATGCAAAATAAGGTTAGCTAATGTTATTCTAGCTGAAGGACACCTTACTTCTCTTCACACTGGTTTCCAGAAATTGAACTCATTTTCTGCTTGAATTGCAGTTGAAAATTGGAAGAAATGAAGCTGTATTTGGCAGCCCAACATGCAGATTCATCCCCGTTTGCTGGCCATGTCCAAAAGACTAATGAGCCAGTTTTATTGTGAGATTCAAAACCACTCAGGTCATTATTGACTTGCTCAGATTTTACAACCTGCAGCCTTTACAGCTTCAGATAAGCAATGTGGTTACTGAAGATTGCACCAAATTGCATTATATATCAATAAAATATGGTGTTCACATGCTAACTGGTGATACACTCCCAAGTTCCCCAGGAATAGCCTGTCTAGCCAAATCATGTTTTCTACCAGTGTGGAAGATGTAGACACTGGACCAGAACGTTTGTATCACAACAGCCAAAAGCAATCAGGAATCTATCAGACCGGCCATTTGCCGGTGCTCCTTGCTGGACTGTGAGCACATGCTCACCCATTGGGCCGCTAACCCATTCACACCCTCACACACTCTGAGAACCAACCACTTTATTCTTCCTCCTCACATCAACTCTCTAAGTTTGATGCGTCAGTCTTCAGAGAAAATTTGAAATTTCTTGTCGACAGTAAGAATGCTACGAGAAAAGATCGTTACCAATTCTGCTATGTAGATCCTGGATAATAATTTGTGAAATTACTTTGACAGCTCCAGCAAAAGCTCCACTGTGACTGAACAGGTTGATCTGTACACAGAATTCAAACTGAGAGTCTCGGTTCACTTGGTGTCAAAATGATGACATCTTCAAATGTTACCATTATTGTTTGTAAACTGCGATAACTGCATCTGTTGTAGCTTTATGTAACACAACACTTTCACGAAGGCTAACATTGGCTAACTTAGGCTAACGTAGTGTCAGCTCTATGAGCTGGGATCTGCTCATGTTAAAATATGGGTGCGTTAAGGATTTTAATTTGAAATATATATACATACATATATATACATTCAATTCAATTCAACTTTATTTATATAGCGCCAAATCACAACATAGGTTATTTCATGGCACTTAACACATTAAAGTCTTTACAGCAAGACTTTACAATATTATACAGAGAAACCCAACAATTCAACAATTCAACAATTCCCACGTAAGCTAGGAGGGAAAAACTCCTCTTTAAGGGAGAAAAACCTCCAACAGAGAGAAGAAAAACTCCTTTTAACAGGAAGAAACCTCCGACAGAACCAGGATCAGAGGTGGGCGGAGCATCTGTTAACAGAACCAGACTCAGAGGTGGGCGGAGCATCTGTTAACAGAACCAGGCTCAGAGGTGGGCGGAGCATCTGTTAACAGAACCAGGATCAGAGGTGAGCGGCCATCTGCCTCGACCGGTTGGGGTGAGAGGAGAGCAGAGAGAGAAAAGGACAGCATAGAGATAGAAGAGAAGAACTGTTGGTGGAGACGACAATCACAGAGCAGAGACATGCAGCTCCATGACGGGACATCTGGAAAAGAAAGAACAGAAACTACACGAGTGAAGGAACTGAATGGAGACAACAGATAATAAGAAGAAACTATGGGAGAGAAGAAGATGGTGAGGTATGAGTCAGTTAAAGAGTAGGAGGAAAGAAAAGAAGCTCAGCATGTAACGAGGTCCTCCAGCAGCCTCGGCCTATAACAGCATAACTAATGGTTGGTTCAGGTCTACCTGAGCCAGCCCTAACTATAGGCTTCATCAAGAAGGAACGTTTTGAGTCTAATCTTAAAGCTAGAGAGGGTTTCTGCCCCTCCAACACAAACTGGGAGCTGGTTCCACAGGGGAGTAGTCTGAAAACTGAAGCTCCGCCTCCCATTCTACTTCTGGAAACTCTAGGAACCACAAGTAGACCAGCGTACTGAGAGAGAAGTGCTCTGCTAGGATTATATGGTTCTATAAGATCTCTAAGATATGATGGAGCCTGGTCATGTAGAGATTTGTAAGTCATCAAGATAATTTTAAATTCTATTCTTGATTTCACAGGAAGCCAGTGAAGAGAAGATAAAACTGGAGAAATATGATCTCTCTTGATAAATCCCATCAAAACTCTTGTTGCAGCATTTTGGATCAGCTGCAGGTTTTTAATGAGTAATTTGGACATCCTAACAACAAGGAATTACAATAATATAGTCTAGAAGTAACAAACACATGAATGAGTTTTTCTGCGTCACGCTGAGGAAGGATTTTCCTGATTTGATTAATATTACGTAGATGAAAGAAGGCAGTTCTGGAGATTTGCTTTATATGGTGTCTAAAGGACAAATCCTCATCAAAGATGACTCCAAGGTTCCTCACAGTTTTGCTGGAGGCCAAGACAACGTCATCTAGAGTAACTAAGTGATTACAGAAAGAGTTTCTGAGGTGTTTAGGACCAAGTACAAAAACTTCTGTTTTGTCTGAATTTAGAAGCAGGAAGTTTTTGGTCATCCAGGCCTTTATGTCTTTTAGACAGGCTTCAAGTTTTACTAACTGATTAGTTTCATCTGGTTTTATAGAAAGATATAGCTGAGTGTCATCTGCATAACAATAGAAGTTGATGCAGTGCTTCCTGATGACATCTCCTAATGGAAGCATGTACAAAGTAAAAAGTATTGGGCCTAACACTGAGCCTTGTGGAACTCCATAACTAGCTCTTGTTTGTCTGGAAGACTCATTGTTGACATGGACAAACTGGAATCTATCTGATAAGTAGGATTTGAACCAGTCTAATGCAGTTCCTTTAATCCTCGTAACATCTCCTAATCTCTGTAATAAGATCGTATGATCAATCGTATCAAAAGCAGCACTGAGGTCCAGAAGAACAAGTACAGAGACGAGTCCATTATCTGAGGCTAATAAAAGGTCGTTAGTAACTTTCACCAGAGCTGTTTCTGTGCTATGATGAACTCTAAAGACTGAACATCTTCAAACAGATCATTCCTTTGTAAAGGATCAAAAAGTTGATTTGCAACAACTTTTTCAAGGACTTTAGAAATAAACGTCAGGTTGTAAATTGGTCTGTAGTTTCCTAAAACAGCTGATCAAGAGTCGGCTTTTTAAGTAAAGGTTTAATTACAGCCACTTTAAAAGCCTGCGGTACATAGCCGGTTACAATAGATAGGTTGATCTGATCTAATATGGAAGTATTAATTAAAGGGAAGACTCCCTTAAAAAGTTTAGTTGGGATGAGATCTAACAGACAGCTAGAGGATCCAGATGAAGAAATAATTCTAGTTAACTCAGAGAGCTCAACAGGAGAGAAATGTTCCAAGTTTACATCTGGTCCTACAGTTGCTTTCAGGGCTGCTGTTGCTTAGCAACACATCAGTGATGGTGTCAGGAAGGGTCGGCCCGATTCTCTCCCTGATAGTAAGAATTTTATTAGTAAAGAAGTTAATGAAGTCATTACTGCTGAGAGCTGAAGGAATAGAGGGCTCAACAGAACTGGGACTCTTTGTCAGTCTGGCTACAGTGCTGAAAAGAAACCTGGGGTTGTTCTTGTTGTCCTCTATTAATGATGAATAATATAAAGTTCTGGCCTTACCAAGAGCTTTCTTATATAATATTAGACTCTCCTTCCAGGCAGGTGAAATTCTTCTAAATTAGTGGAACTCCATTTCCTTTCCATCTTTCTAGTCGCTGCCTAGCAGAGCGTAGTTCTGAGTTGTACCATGGAGACAACTTCCTCTGGTTCATGACTCTCTTCTTCAGAGGGGCGACATCATCTAGAGTTGTAGCAGAGATACTGCCGTGTTTTCTACCAGATGATCCACTTGTGTGGGACTAAGATCAACGTAGATGTCTTCCACTGCTTTAACACACGGCATCGAAGAGGATAAACATGGAACTGCTTCCTTAAACTTGGCCATGACATCATCTGACAGACATCTACTGTAGTAGGATTTATTCCCACATGCTGTGTAGTCCATTATTGGAACTTCAGATGTTAATAAGAAGTGGTCCGACAAAACAGGGTTTGGAGGAAATACTATTACATTTTCAGTTTCCATCCCATACGACATAACCAGATGGAGGGTGTGGTTACCACGGCAACGGGGTTTATTTACATCCTGATAAAAGCCTATAGAATCTAATAATGAGCTGAAAGTAGAGCTGAGGCTGTCGTTGTCCACGTCAACATGAATGTTAAAGTCTCCCACTACCATCACTTTATCTGAACTCAGCACTAAATCTGATAAAAAAAAAGTCAGAATTCAGTTAGAAACTCTGAATAAGGACCAGGTGGGAGATAAACAACAACAATACAATCCGTTTCTCTGCTTTCCAGTTTGGGTGAGAGACTAAGAGTCAGACTCTCAAATGATTTATAACTAGGGTTAGGGTTAATTGATAAACTTGAGTGGAAGATTGCTGCCACTCCTCCTCCTCTTCCTCCTCCTCCTCCTCCTCCTCCTGAATCTCTAGGAATATGATAATGAATATGACTGGGAGGAGTTGCTTCATTAATCCTACCATATTCTTCCTGTTGCAGCCAGGTCTCTGTGAGACAGAGTAAATCAATCTGATGATCAGTTATCAAGTCATTTACTAACAGAGATTTAGACCAGAGAGATCTCATATTTAATAGTCCGCTTTTAATTGTCAGATTTTTTTGATCCATTAATTTGGTGGGATCCATTTTTATTCCATTTTTATTGACATATCTTTTGTTGAGTTGTTTAAATATAGGTGGTCTGGGTACAGACACAACCTCTACAGGATGTTGAAGGTTTTGGGTGAGTGACAGCTCTAAAGAAGCTGCAGAGGAGCTGTAAGACTGCAGCTCTGCGTCCTGACCTCAACCCTGGATGTCAGGTTTTAGGGCTGTTAAGAGACATGGCCATGTTTCTAGAAAGAAGAGCTGCACCATCCAAAGTAGGATGGATGCCGTCTCTCCGGATCAGACCAGGTTTCCCCCAGAAAGTATTCCAGTTGTTAATGAAGCCCACGTTGTTAGCGGGACACCACCTCGACAACCAGCGGTGAAGTGAAGACGTACGGCTAAACATATCATCACTGGTCCAGTTAAGAAGGGGTCCAGAGAAAACTAGGAGTCCGACATTGTTTTTGCAACGTTGCACACCGATTCCACATTAACTTTAGTGACCTCTGATTGGTGTAACCGGGTGTCGTTACTGCCGACGTTAATAACAATCTTGCTGTATTTACGATTAGCCTTAGTCAGCAGTTTCAGGTTTGATTCAATGTCGCCCGCTCTGTCCCCGGGAAGACATCTGACTCTGTCCCCGGGAAGACATCTGACTCTGGTCCCGGGAAGACATCTGACTCTGGTCCCGGGAAGACATCTGACTCTGGCCCCGGGAAGACATCTGACTCTGGTCCCGGGAAGACATCTGTCTCTGGTCCCGGGAAGACATCTGACTCTGGCCCCGGGAAGACATCTGACTCTGACCCCGGGAAGACATCTGACTCTGACCCCGGGAAGACATCTGACTCTGGTCCCGGGAAGACATCTGACTCTGGTCCCGGGAAGACATCTGACTCTGGTCCCGGGAAGACATCTGACTCTGGCCCCGGGAAGACATCTGACTCTGACCCCGGGAAGACATCTGACTATGGCCCCGGGAAGACATCTGACTATGGCCCCTGGAAGACATCTGACTCTGGTCCCGGGAAGACATCTGTCTCTGGTCCCGGGAAGACATCTGACTCTGGTCCCGGGAAGACATCTGACTCTGGTCCCGGGAAGACATCTGACTCTGACCCCGGGAAGACATCTGACTCTGACCCCGGGAAGACATCTGACTCTGACCCCGGGAAGACATCTGACTCTGGTCCCGGGAAGACATCTGTCTCTGGTCCCGGGAAGACATCTGTCTCTGGTCCCGGGAAGACATCTGACTCTGGTCCCGGGAAGACATCTGACTCTGGTCCCGGGAAGACATCTGACTCTGGCCCCGGGAAGACATCTGACTCTGGCCCCGGGAAGACATCTGACTCTGGCCCCGGGAAGACATCTGACTCTGACCCCGGGAAGACATCTGACTCTGACCCCGGGAAGACATCTGACTCTGGTCCCGGGAAGACATCTGACTCTGGCCCCGGGAAGACATCTGACTCTGGCCCCGGGAAGACATCTGACTCTGGTCCCGGGAAGACATCTGACTCTGACCCCGGGAAGACATCTGACTCTGGCTGCTGGTCTCGCTAACTTCACGTTCCGCAAAATAGAGTCTCCAATAACCAGGGTTGGTTTCTCAGCGGGTGTTTCGCCGAGTGGGGAAAATCGGTTGGAGACGTGAAGGGGTCGGTGGTGAACCGTGGGCTTCTTCTTGGGACTATGCCTCCGTCATACTGCCACCCGGCTGTTCGGGTGCTGCGGGGGACCGGCTAACTAAGCTTGCAGCCCTGGGCAGCTGCGCACCCCCTCCCTGAGAAGCTCCTACAGCTAGCTGGTTATTTAGCATGGTGCACAGCCGCGATGGAGAGAGTTAAGATACGTAGAATTCAGGAAAAGAAGCTGAAATAGCTAACACTTGTCACAATGTTTGTAGACAGGAAGTGACGCAATACGCTCACCGTAACGTCAGACGAGATCTACATACAGTCAAAAGTTTAGACACACCTTCTCATTCAATGGTTTTTCTTTATTTTAATTTTTTTCTACATTGCAGATTAATATTGAAGACATCAAAACTATGAAGGAATACATATGGAATTATGTGGTAAACAAAAAAAGTGTTAAACAAACCAGAATATGTTTTATAATTTGGATTCTTCAAAGTAGCCACCTTTTGCTTTGATGACAGCTTTGCACACTCTTGGCATTCTTTCAATCAGCTTCATGAGGTGTTCACCTGGAATGGTTTTCAGTTAACAGGTGAGCCTTGTCAAGAGGTAATTTGTGGAATTTCTTGCCTTAATGTGTTTGAGACCATCAGTTGTGTTGTGCAGAGGCAGGGTTGGTGCACAGTTCTATACAGTGAATCGGCCTATTGGACTACAGTTCTAATCTATATTATGGTAAGAACCACTCAACCAAGTAAAGAGAAATGACAGTCCATCATTACTTTAAGACAGGAAGGTCAGTCAATCCAGAACATTTAGAGAACTTTGAATGTATCCTCAAGTGCAGTCGCAAAAACCATCAAACGCTCTGATGAAACTGGCTCTCATGAGGACCGCCCCAGGACAGGAAGACCAAGAGTTACCTCTACTGCCGAGGATAAATTCAATAGAGTTACCAGCCTCAGAAACCGCAAATTAACAGCACCTCAGATTAGAGGCCACATAAATGCTTCGCAGAGTTCAAGTAGCAGACACATCTCAACATCAACTGTTCAGAGGAGACTGCGTGAATGAGGCCTTCATGGTTGAATTGCTGCAAAGAAGCCAATACTGAGGAAGAACAACAAGAAGAAGAGACTAGCTTGGGCCAAGAAATACAAGGAATGGACATTAAACCAGTGGAAATCTGTACTTTGGTCTGATGAGTCCAAATTTGAGATTTGTGGTTCCACCCACCGTGTCTTTGTAAGAAGCAGAAAAGGTGAGGGGATGGTTTCTACATGTGTGGTTCCCACCGTGAAGCATGGATGAGGAGGTGTGATGGTGTGTGTGTGTGTGTGTGTGTGTGTGTGTGTGGGGGGCTTTGCTGGTGACACTGTTGGTGATTTATTAAAATCAGCCAATAAGAGCTCAGCACCTCTGGGAACTCCTTCAAGACTGTTGGAAAACCATTCCAGGTGAACACCTCATGAAGCTGATTGAAAGAATGCCAAGAGTGTGCAAAGCTGTCATCAAAGCAAAAGGTGGCTACTTTGAAGAATCTAACATATAAAACATATTCTGGTTTGTTGAGCAATTTTTGGTTTACCACATAATTCCATATGTGTCCCTTCATAGTTTGGATGTCTTCAATATTAATCTACAACGTAGGAAAACATAAAATAAAGAAAAAACACTGAATGAGAAGCTGTGTCCAAACGTTTGACTGGTACTGTATATATACATATATATATAGAGAGAGAGAAAGAGAGAGAGAGAGAGAGAGAGAGAGAGAGAGAGAGAGAGAGAATCGGGCCGACCCTTCCTGATACCATCACTGATGTGTTGCTAAGCAACAGCAGCCCTGAAAGCAACTGTAGGACCAGATGTAAACTTGGAACATTTCTCTCCTGTTGAGCTCTCTGAGTTAACTAGAATTATTTCTTCATCTGGATCCTCTAGCTGTCTGTTAGATCTCATCCCAACTAAACTTTTTAAGGAAGTCTTCCCTTTAATTAATACTTCCATATTAGATCAGATCAACCTATCTATTGTAACCGGCTATGTACCGCAGGCTTTTAAAGTGGCTGTAATTAAACCTTTACTTCAAAAGCAGACTCTTGATCAGCTGTTTTAGGAAACTACAGATCAATTTACAACCTGACGTTTATTTCTAAAGTCCTTGAAAAAGTTGTTGCAAATCAACTTTTTGATCCTTTACAAAGGAATGATCTGTTTGAAGATGTTCAGTCTTTAGAGTTCATCATAGCACAGAAACAGCTCTGGTGAAAGTTACTAACGACCTTTTATTAGCCTCAGATAATGGACTCGTCTCTGTACTTGTTCTTCTGGACTTCAGCGCTGCTTTTGATACGATTGATCATACGATCTTATTACAGAGATTGGAAGACGTTACGAGCTTCTAAATTCAGACAAAACAGAAGTTATTGTACTTGGTCCTAAACACCTCAGAAACTCTTTCTGTAATCACTTAGTTACTCCAGATGACGTTGTCTTGGCCTCCAGCAAAACTGTGAGGGACCTTGGAGTCATCTTTGATGAGGATTTGTCCTTTAGCCACCAGATAAAGCAAGTCTTCATGACCACCGTCTTTCATCTACGTAATATTAATAAAATCAGGAAAATCCTTCCTCAGTGTGACGCAGAAAAACTCATTCATGCATTTGTTACTTCTAGACTAGATTATTGTAATTCCTTGTTGTTAGGATGTCCAAATTACTCATTAAAAACCTGCAGCTGATCCAAAATGCTGCAGCAAGAGTACTGACGGGATTTATCAAGAGAGATCATATTTCTCCAGTTTTATCTTCTCTTTACTGGCTTCCTGTGAAATCAAGAATAGAATTTGAAATTCTCTTGATGACTTACAAAGCTCTACATGACCAGGCTCCATCATATCTTAGAGATCTTATAGAACCATATAATCCTGACAGATCTTATAGAACCATAACACCCTGACAGAGATCTTCTCTCTCAGTACGCTGGTCTACTTGTGGATCCCAGAGTTTCCAAAAGTAGAATGGGAGGCGGAGCTTCAGTTTTCAGGCTCCCAGTTTGTGTTCGAGGGGCAGAAAGCCTCTCTAGCTTTAAGGTTAGACTCAAAAAACTTTCCTTTTTGATAAAGCTTATAGTTAGAGCTGCTCGGGTAGCCCTGAACCATCCTGCAGTTCTGTTTTCAACTAGACTAAACAGAAGAAACATTGAATTCTCCTGGCCTCTCAAATACATGCTTATTAAGTTACTCCCCATTCATTTACGCGTTGCCTTGATGTGGGTGAAGGGAGAAAGAATCAATAGTCGGTACTTACAGTAGATTTATCAAAGATGATAATATAATCTTAACCCATCAATAACACGTTATGCTCCTTTTTATTTTATGTCAACTCTACCTGGTACATTCCAGACCCTTTAGCTGGCTACAGAGATCGCTTGAGAGAAAGATAGTTGCTAGCAGTACAAATGACGGCCGTCGGTCCGGGCTGTATCAGTTCTTTTAGGAACGGTACAGCAGTAATGATGTAACCTTGCCTGGAGGAGATCAGTGAGAAGTCGATCCTCATCCAGAGAGACAAGGAAACCATTCAAACCCTCTGCTTCCTGTAATGGAGGGGTGATTACTGACACACTCCCTCAGTTTGACCGTCCTTCCTCCACCACTCAAGAGGAGCAGGTCACCATCACTAACAACCCCCCCCACACACACACACACACACACACCTACAGCAAACAAAAGTAATCGTTCACCACGACTGATTACCTGATTTTAGAGCTTTAATTAAAGCTTTGTTCTCTATTAACAGCAGTTGTTCTTTTGCCAATAATCAGTTAACACAGGCAAATCTTAAATGGCCTCAGCTCACAAACAATGTAGTATTATTGGCAGAATGAATGACAAAATTGACACTGACAGGGAAATTACAAAATTAATGTTCTACCCAACATTTTCAATCCAAGCTCTGCTGGAACCATTAGTCAAACAGGGTTCCCATCGACATATAGACTGACATTGACTCGAGGAAATGTTCACTCACTGACGACAGTAATAAATGTGGGCCCACTGAAGCAGTGTTATTCAGCTCCACTGCCTGCTTGCTTTATAAAAGGCATCTGTTTTTATTTATGCTCCGACGTTATAGAGATTTAAAACAGGGTGAAGCGGGTGCTTAAAAGTCCAAACCATCATCTCCATAATCTCCAGCTCAGTAGGCTCCGCTGGACTGAGAGAATGGGAATTACAGCCTGTCAGGCATCAATGACATAAAGAAATGTGAAAATGGTGGACTTTTAACAGCCACCCTTTCCTCTTACATACCCACAAAAAATATGAATTCTGCTCCATTTAACATTATGTCAGGCAAGGTCACTCCCCTTTAGTTAAGTCTGCTGGGAAATTGAACCTACATTTTCTTAAGTGAAGATGAAACAGCATGATAATTAAGGTTAGAGCTTAATTGAGCTGGGATGCCATTATCCCTCGTGTTGTCCTTTGGTCAAAATGACCCGCAGCTGTGCTCAAGCAAGTTCTATTTTATTTCTATATTTTTATATTTTTTGGGATCATTGGTCATCATTCTTTAAAGAAACCCTCACAGCCTCCTTGTCACCAATGATCCCAAAAAATATAGAAATAAAATAGAACTTGGTTGAACACAGCTGCGGGTCATTTTGACCCGAGGACAACACAAGGGTTATGAACACATTGAAGGCAGGTGTGCATTCTCTTTAGCTGTATAGAAAAGAGCATCCTTTGTACTTCAGGTTTGTGACCGGGGTGACGCATAAATTAACACTTCAGTCAGCTTCTGAAAAAGCTGTATTGCAGTGTTATCATCACAAAAGTGAGTGCACATTATCCTAGCATGCAAATTCTACATTCACTACCTAAGATTGGTAAGCGTGCCCCCTGCACACTATCAAGTAGGACAAGAAAAGCATTCTCCTCCTGTTACCGGCACTGTATCTGAAATAGTTATGAAATAATTAGGACAACATTTTATTTTTAAACAGCAAACTGTATTAACTTTGCAGGGCACAGCGCAAAACTGGAAAATGTGAAAATATGAACAATATCTTATGAGCCAGCTTTAAAATCAGTGCTCATCACTGGAAATTCTCAATAAGAGCAAAAAAAAAACAGAACATGTCCAGTTTCATTCAAGCGGCAACCATCAGTGATGTCATCAACTATCAGTGATGTCATCGTTGGTTTGTGAACGTTATGAATCCTCCAGTTCAGATTTTGTCCGTCACCATCTTGTTAGTTCGGAGCGGTTTGGAGCAGGAAGTGACCATATTTGGACGAGCTGGGGGAGGAGCCAGCGGTGGATCTGACCGATCTGATCGGAAACCTGACGATACTACGTCCCGCCCACCGATAGCTGTAACCTGACTGCACCACAGGCCTGTCAATCAAACAGACACGCCCCCAAAAACAGGTCTTCTTGAATCTTCTTTTCTAATGAATGAGGGATTATTTTCAGATGGACCTCCAGAAAACTAATAAGAAGGAGTGACTTTAGCTAACAACACCAAGATAACTGATGGACACATTTTATTCACTTTGGATTTGATGAGAGAAGTTGAATGGGAGTCTATGGAGCCGGAGGCTTTTTGGAGCCGACCTCTAGTGGCACTCGCTGGTATTGCAGCTTAAGGCACTTCTGCATCAGAACCATTTTTCAGAGCTGGAAGCTACGAACACTTTTCGATGCAGTCTGTGGTTTTACCCTGCAAACTGCAGCAGTGAGCCATCTTGACCTGTTTCTAAACATGCCGGTGTATACTGAAGCAGGTTTGAATGCGTTGGCTTCATAAAGTGACCAAGCCTCAGGCAGTATTCATTTGTTCATAACATGTCAAGCTCCACTAATGTCCAGTATAACATCCAAATATGTATTTCAAATTTTAATAGCAAAAGCACACTGTGTGCATATCTTCTCATTCACCCACTTACTGAGACTGTCAAACTATTAAAATGAAAGTCAGGGTGTCAAAATGCTCATAAAAACGAACCGCTGAGTATCTCCCGCTGTGTGGAACTCAATGTGCGGTTGTGGGCTACTTTAAGGCTGCTGTGACTGAGACGTCTGAGAGTCTCTTGTAGTCACAATACCTGCCAGGTTTTTATGAAGGCTTCTTCTGGATGTTGACATGAGTGTAATTTCCGTGGCAGATAATACGTTAATGTCTAAGTTGGCAGGTTTCCTGGAAGTGATGGACGGACACTATACCGTGGTATAATGTACATTTTTCAGTTGGGTAGTAGTTCTGACATTTTCACTGTTCCCACATTGAGGCCAGTTGGTTTGAGTGAACAATTTATGCCCTAAAGGCGAGTTCATACTCGCATATCGTCCATTTTACATACAAGTCCTGTATAGGACATATTGGAAGATTTAGGTCAGATACAACACACTGACTGAATGTTGGTGTCAACTTTTAGATGACTGAAGTCAATGTTTTAGACTTTATTGATTACCTTTTTTTTTGTGCATAAAACAAGCAACACTGAACTGACCACACCAATAAGCTTAAAGGCAAGAATATCCTTAAAAATGTGTATTTATATTTATGAAACCTTTTATCTTTGATAACTACCTGATGCATCCGGAGACGTAATGATACAGGCAGTGACAATAAATCTAAAACGTCATCTAAAGGGTGTCAAAAGGCTCCAAGGAGCTGTGTGATGATTCTCTGTTGGGGAAGTAATCTTGTGTTTCACATGTGGTGGAAACACAAATATGTAATAATACAGATTTTTTTTTTTTTTGTCAAACAATTTTTTTTTTAAGTGGACACCATTTTAGTTTTCCTTGTCTAACTAAGGTGAAGGTAAAGTAAAGATACCTAAAGTATCACAACCAACAATTTGGCGACATCCACTAGGTCCAATTTTCTCCAAATGAAAACATCTTTTACTATTTCAGCTGTAACATGCTGTGCTGTGTTCACTTCAAAGTGACTAAATTTGTATGGTGGCTTAAACAAGTTTTATAATGCACGCCTGCTGCAGCAGACGAGAGGATTGAGACTGAATTAAGACGATTATCTCACATATTTACAGTGTATATATAGTATTTAAATACATTATTTTATCTCAACGCCTTTACACAATTAAATTATGTTAAATTAACTTTTTATAATTCAGTGGAGGCGTAATATAACTTGCATTTGAATATCTTCCTGTGTGGGTTATCCTGCTGAGTTTTGGACTAACCTAGTGATTAATCTAATTACTACAGTAGAATTAAGGAATAAGTAAAAAACAAAACATTTATGAATTAACTGCCACTAAAAAAACCTACAGATTACAGATTTTATCCACAGCAGTAGCAGCTACTTAAATATCAGCGAGTGTCCTTTCGCTCTGTTTTAGTGACATCTTGGACAACCTGGCTGCCAGACACCTGTACCTACATTATTATGACGAGGTGTGGCATTGTGCTCTGGAGAGCTAAATTTAGCTGCTGGGATGGATTACTGAGAGGCTTGAAGGCGACGTGATATCTGGGGGGCAAATTACTTGAGCTTAATGAAGTACATAACTCATTGCTCACATGCTGCCCACGATACAGCACACTCTCAATCTGGGAGGACAGTTTAGAGGGCACTACACATACTTGTAGAGGGTAATAGTTCATTTTCCCTGCAAGCTCTTCCGCTGAGACCTCATTCCAGCTTGACCCAGTTTGTGGATAAAAATTATGACTCAATCATTATTTTTAATGGTTGTCCAATCATTTTAAAAGATAATGGATTTCGTATTTCTGGTGTGTCAAATGTTAAATAATTTATATCATGTGTAGTATTTAACAAGTTAATTGAGCAGTAGTGGTCGATCCTCTACTTAATTACCAACACCACAATGTAAAAACACCATTAATTGCATTTACATTGTTACACAAGTAAATTTAAAGGGTTTTATCAAAAAATATATTGGTTGTAAAAATACATCATGAATAAGATTATTTTCAATTTCATCTACTTTATATGCAGCCCAGTGAATTTCAATTTACATGTTTGACACCATCACAAAAGACCAATGTAAGTTAACGTGAGGTGATCAACTGCAATACAAAACAAAATAACTTACATTTTCTGTGAATGTGAATTTTGGGCTTCAAACTGTTTTTGAAATAGAAAAATCCAAAAAATGAAGAGGGTTAAGGTCAAAAGCAATTCATTGCATTTCATTAGCTTGTCAAATCTCTTAAGTTAAGAACATCAAACGCAACTATAGGATGAAAAAAGGTAAAAGGACATTCAGTCATACAGTATTTGAGTATTTGTATGCAGTCACTTTGCACCCATGCAGTGCCTCGGTTGGTGTTTTTCGGGCAGGTGATGCGTATTGTGAAGCATTTTCCGACCTTCCCAGGCTTGAAATGCTCCAAAATCCAAAATCCTTCTGACAAAGGCATCTGTAGCATCAAAGGCATCTCTGACAAAATAAACCCACAAAGAATGTTTTATCAGAGCACCAAAGAGGGTTAGTGTAGTTTTTCATAGGGTTAACCGTTTCCAAATGGTTGGGGTGCTCGATTGGAAGTGAAGGGCGTGCTCCTGGGCGAGAGAGGGGAGAGTGGATGAGAGAGCGGCCCTAATGCGGCATCTCATTACAACCTCTGTCAGGATCCCTCTATTCCACCATCAGCTCCCCTTAACTTGGTAAGAGCCCAACTGTCGTTTCGAGTGAGTGTGCCGCCAAGGAGGCATTTACAAATAAATGAAAAATGTCACATTTGATTTCACTCCTCTCGTACTGCGGCGCCTCAGCTTTGTCACAAACTGTCTTTGTTGTTCTGGTCTCTTGCAGGTCCAGCTCCCGGTCGCCGTGGATCGGTTCTGGCAGGTTCAGGCCCTCTTCTTCTCTCCCAGGGTAAGCTCACAGACAATGACCTTCCCTTAATGTTGCTGAAACACTGATTCCTCCTGTGTTTTTTTTGTTCCCTGCTCTGCTCCTCTCATCCTTGTCCTTGAATGGCATGCGAGCGAGCAGGAAGCTGGTGCTGGTTTGCTCTGACGGGGAAATAAAGAGCTGGTAAAATGGCGTGGCATGTCGTTTAGCGCGAGTCAGCACGGTATCGTCTTTAACCCTTGGCTTTGTGGTTCGCCTGGGATGCCCTCGCTATTGCTGCCTGCCTCCACCACAAAGGCAAAGAATTAAAGACACACTGCACCTTTTTGATCGCGTACGTCTGCTGAGGATGTTTCGTCTCGTAATTTCAAAAAGAAGTGTCGTGTTTCGGAACTGAAATCTTTGGATGTTTCGGCATTTTATTCGCAGCGCTTTATGGCTCGTCAAATTATTATACGATTTTATTCCCGTGCAGCAATTTCTCATATTACACACCGCGACTGGCAATAGAATCATCATCACCATGAAGGCATCAATGAAATTCAACCTTTTGCGTCTATTTTTCATACATTCAATAAAAAAAATGTTCGCTGAATATCACGAAAAATTGCTGAATATTTGATCAAATATACACGGCGTCCTTTTTTGCAGCGATTTATTCATCGGATAAATATTAGAGGATGTCAAATTTATACACAAGGCACATTGTTTACATTCTGTAGGTGTAATAAACTAATACAAATCACAGATTTCTTTTTAACGCAGCCATTTGTTTTAATGTGCGATCCATAGCTGAGAATTGTGAAGCCATTTTAGATTGTGTCTCACAGCATTAGCCTGTTTTTATCTAATCGCTTTAAAGCGTGTTTAATCTCATTCCAGTGCATTTTCAAGGGCTTTCACTTCAGCTTTATTACACTACCAGTAATATAATTTTAGACACATGCAAGTGAGGTGCGATTGTGCGTACCTTGCTATATATATATATACATATATATACATATATATATATATCTCCAATTCAGTCTCTACAGCACATCCTCACCATGTTGCATCCACAACATATTGATATCAAACACTGGCACTTCTTTAAAGCTCCATTGTCAGTTATAAGCCAGCTTCTACGTGCCAGTGTGACGTCCTGATGACATGTTACAAGGATCCATCAGATTGCAGCTCATCAGCCCTGCTCAACCTGCCAAATGCTTGTTTTGATGTAAAAAAAAAAAATCACCACGAGACATCCTTTTCATCAAGGATTACCTTCCATCAGCTCACAAATGACTCAAAGTCACCTCAAAGGAAGGACGTGGACACGACACACACCGACAAGGTCACATCCTGAACACGTGTCTAAACAATGTGTACACGTATGCTTCCATAAGTTGCTACCAGACTATTTTACCTTCTTCTAACAGTTGTCACACCTCTTTGAACAATTATTGGAAAACAAGAGAAAACCCTTGTACTCACCTCGGCTGCCCTTCACCGTCTCAGTCACAGCAACTGCTGTATTCTCCATAAGGGCACTCGCTGAAGTACCATTTGTAGCTTGTAGCGTTTTTATGGAGTACAAATGCCCCATGCAGGCTTTTTGGAATGGGCTGTTAAGCCTCTTTAGTAACACTCTGAAGAGTGTGTGTGTGTGTGTGTGTGTGTGTGTGTGTGTGTGTGTGTGTGTGTGTAGTGGGTCGGATGTTGTAAGGAGGGGGAGACTGTTGGAAGATCCTGAAGGCAGGACGCCTCTGCATTTAAAAGCTGTTAATGATGCATGTCGCTCACCGAGGAATCAGTGGACCACAGCCAGCAGTTTTCTCAGACCAAGCGTGTGTGTGTGTGTGTGTGTGTGTGTGTGTGTGTGTGTGTGTGTGTGTGTGTGTCTGTGGGACACCTGTTGTGCTATCTCTAGCAGAACTTCCATTAGGAAGTGAGGATGAATAACATGAAGTAAAGCCTGGTGCTTTAGAAGCAGGACCAGTGTGTCATTGAAGCCTCTTTGAAAGAGCAAACCTGAAGAGCTATTGGTGGCGACGGTTGCCATGGTTTCAAAATGATTATTCACAGTAAAGTAGCACAGCGGATGTTCTCTTTCAATTGTTTTGCTTTTTGAACTCAATTTCTGTGTGTTGGCCGGTAAAAGGTGTGAATGTGGGTTAACTTTCTGTTTCTGACCAGTGAGAGAAATACACCAGGTGTGTAACAGCGTCGGCCGGCGGGAGGTTCCTTCATTTACACATGAAGCCAGCCTTATGCTGCCTGTTGAATAGCTCTATCAGAGCAGTGAGGGGTCAAATCCCAGCCTTGACGGTATTTCAGTGTTGCAGCTGGACTCATGTAGATTCTGGGTTCAAACGTGAGGCATGAACACGTGAAGGAGGGAGGCTATGCTGCAGTGACACACTGTACAACCGCAACTTCCTGTAGTTTATCATTGTTCAGACTAAGACAGAAACATGCCCTTTAACTGCTGAATTAGGAGAGCATGCTCCGATGACGGCGCTCAGATGGAATGTGGTTTGAACCCACGACCGCTAACCGGTAAAGATGTGTGTGTAAATGGAACTCGTATTATGAAGAATATTGGAGGTCAGAGGTTAAAGAGGGTACAGTAGATACGCTTGAAGGCATGTCGTGTGGTTTTACAGTCAGATTACCTGAATGCCATATGATTTCTGTAATCTATGTGTAGCTCACGGACATAACATAAATCTTAGGCTGGGCAGAATATCAACAATATATTGATATCATATCAAGGATATGCATCTAGAGATTGTCTTCGATTTTATATTGTATATTGTAATATGGTCAAAAGGAATAATTGTTGTCTTTTCTTGGTTTTAAAAAAGTGCATCACAGCAAAGTAACTCGGTCCTGTAAATTAAGCAGCCTCTTCCATGTCTTCCATTATTTGTATTTTATACACGAATGCTTTATACCAACAATAGTGATGATTATTGATAATTATTAAGAAGTGATATTTGTTATTATCCATATTGCCCTGTATTACCCAAATCCTGATCCAGATCAAGGAAGGGGTTGTCATTGGAAACACTTTTCTATCTGAAGGGGACTTTCTAACCATTGTAGTAAATAAAATAGCCCTTGCTTGCATGTCATACAGGCAGCGAGATTCTCGTGCTGTCAAAGAATAAGGAGCACACAAGCATCTGAGCATGAGTTACATTTAGTTTTGGTTTGATGTGCTGCAGCTGAGCAGCTACTCTTCTCCCTATTCAATGTTTCTTTGGTCACATGATCAGCAGACTTTGGTGCAGGACAAGACTCGTGTTCATGTTTGTAAATTAAAGAGGAAACGTAAGATAAAAAGCTTGTGGTTGTTGTGTAGCAGCCTCTTTTATGGATCAGTGTGTCTGTCTCTCTGATAGAAAACTCACCTTACTGCTTTATGATTTGTGCGGTCGGAATTTAGTAGTCTGTGTAGATGATAATTACGTTTAATTGAATTAAGGCAAAAATAGAGCACACCATCATGAGATCAAACATCACTAACAAAAAAAACAAAAAAAAATGTTAGAGTTATAGTTACCCAAAGTGCCCAAAGTATAATTTTAAGCAAGACCAAGTACAAGACAAACTTTAGCAGACTGTTTCCAGGTCCATTTTAAAAGTTATTTTTTTTCTTTCAAAATTTTAAAGTGTAGCTTGGATGTCAAAAAGAAGTACGTCCAGACTGATGTGAATTACACAATAAAAGTAAGAGTGTCGACAACACTGATATTAAATCAAAAAGAAACAAAATGTCATTATATTATACTTTATAACATCACCAATGAAAACATACTGTATATCAACCTCAATTGTTATAAACAAGGCCACGCCCCTTTCCAGCTCCAGGCCCTGGAAATGTGAACATCTCTGATGGATCCCATTGAACAGGGTGCTGCAGCACATGGATGTTCACGCAATACGTCACTGTCAGCGTGGCATCTGTAGCCATGACGGAGGCAGATCTGGGAGAAGACATGACTGATGAATGTCTGCACATACAACATGCTCTGTGTCCTTACTGTTGACAAAGACCTTGGTCAGTCACACTCAGCTGCAAGTGTGTGTGTGAGTGTGTTTGCCAAGTGAGTGATGAGTTCTATTCACTCAAGGTGACTTTTGAGGAGTCATCCATTTCTCCAATCACTGTCTCCCATTACTTGCTCCAGTGCACCACTTAGGCTGCACACATACAAGCAATCATGGCCTGTTATCCCACTTTAAAGTATACTTCAAACTATATTGTAGGCAGAATATATATAAGGTGAAACATTGACATGTTTTTAGACTGAAAACGATCCAACCCCAACGTGGAGAACTACTTTTTGTGTAATATATATATCTTTTTTTTCTTTGTTAAACAAGGAGTTTGTCCACAGAGGTGGAAATATACAATATATATATAGATAACAATCAGAAGAGACAGCGTTCAATAGATGGTTTCTAAATGTATTGAGGAAGTGATCTGATAGATTGCTGGCAGGTGAACTAAAGGACAGTTTCGCTTTATATTCAACTTTTGTATTGATATTAATCTCAGACGTGTGTTTCTACTCAGTGGATGACTGAGCCCACCCTGCACTCTGCTCTCCGTGTGCTTCTTAATAGTGCAGTTTGCACTGATTCTGGTCACATTTACAGGCTCTTGGCTTAATCTATCAAGTAAGGAGTGTGAACAATGTTTATACCTGTATCTGAGGATCTTGGGGGAGAACAATGCTGTCTGTAAAGTTAGTGGCAGACATGGAGTGTAATAGGTAGTAGTGGGTTTGTATGTATGTTTGCATGGTGGGAAAGATGTGGTGTTTGTTACTCAGGCTTGAAGCGACCGCTCAGGAACAACAATGGCTGAGCAGTGAATTCAGTCGAGTGTTCAAACTGTTACGGCTTCTGCATTGTTTTGAAAAGCATTTTTCTCAAACACAAAAGGAGCAGCTGTGAAGCATTTAATACATTTATTTAGAGCAGACTTGGCACAATGACTCAGAGTTTGATTTATTTAGTCTAACAACGTTTGGGAGTTTGAGAGCAGCTCTATGTATATTTTATTTAAGGTGAGAAGGACCCTGATGGGCATGCTTTATTTCATTTTAAACTGATACTGGAACATTCGGTGAAATAAGTACGATAAAGTGAAGCAGCAGTTAAAAACAAATGA
Organism: Embiotoca jacksoni; assembly: GCF_022577435.1. Lineage (NCBI taxonomy): Eukaryota > Metazoa > Chordata > Actinopteri > Embiotocidae > Embiotoca > Embiotoca jacksoni. Next base: position 574,082 of record NW_027185430.1, read on the forward strand.
TGTCATGTTGCTACACAACCAGAAAAACTGTACACGTGAGTGTGATTTAAATGACCTGAAGGCTGATCAATGCTTAACATGTGTTTGTTTACTCTTTAGGGAAATTAACAAACCAGATTCCTATGTTCACCTTTTGTTTAGCTTTCCTCTTTTGTCATGTTACATTTTTTTTTTTTACCTGTAATCTTATATTCAAGTTGAAATATTGATTATGTTCCATCCTGCAGTAGCACCTGATATGATAAAGAGTCACTGCAGCATTCAGTCTGCCTTGTAGGAACTCAGTAGTTAGTAGTTGAATTTTGCATATTCTTACTCTGCTGTTAGTCGCTGGATTTTTTTTTTGTAATAATTGTGAAGTGTATGGACGATTAGTATAGTATCAATAATCAGTATCGGTAAATGTATCCGTATCATATAAAGCAATTGCTTTATAATAACAGTTAAATTTAACTGTTATTCCTGCCAAAAACAATACACACACACATCACAACTTTACGTTCTGGGAAGAATTGAATTCATCTTTGAATGTTTCAAATTATACGTGGTACTTAAAGTACCATTAAGCTTCACCTTTCTAAACATGACGGCTTCTTTTTTTTGACATGAGCCTTTTTTTTTACCTTCTGGAATCACTTTTTGGATTCAGCTCCGCAACTGATGACCACTTAGTTTACAGGAGGGACCAACTGAACATGGTGATGTCCGCCAGCATCGTGAGCAGAAACAACGTTCAGCCAGAAATCAGGAAGAGGACACGCAGAGGACGCAGGAAGAAGGAGAAGAGCTGCGTCCCGACAACAGAGACTGATGGAGAATAGGAAATATAAGCCGTGTCTCCATCTATCATCATGGGCGAAGTGAAATCACTGGACAATAAGATGGAGGAGCTGCTGGCCCTGGTAGGAAGCGGGGGTCTCTGCGAGCATAGTGTTCTGTGTTTCATGGCTGCAGGAGGAAACTTTACACAGGACTTAATCCAAGCGTGGTTAGAAAGGAGACGGACAGCACGGTGCTTCTAGTAAGAACCCCCCCCCCCCCCCCCCCCATTTTCCCATCAACCCTGTTACCACAAGACTGCCGACTCAGCACCTCTGTGTTTTCTTCATGATCTCTGGAGGCTTCAATGACATTACCCTGAACAAGAGTCTCTCCTGTGGTTCTACGTCATACGATACTTTCGATCATTTCCACTTGCACATTATTTGAATGTCCTTACTGTATATTTGTTGTCATGACTATTATTACTGGTAGTAACTTTCCTGATTCATTTTCTCCTGTTTTGTCGTGTGGTTACAACTTTAAAAATATATTTCCCTGCAGGCATCAAAGATTGTCTGATTTTGAAGTGCTGCACAATGCATTAGTGCACATTGTTTACTAGCATGACAGAGAGACATATTTGGGGCTTTTGTTTTCTCTTTTATGGCAAAACACAAAAAACAGAACGGCTGAATAAAATCAGCTCGGACTCACACTCTAGGCTTCGTTACTGATGTATTCGAAACAGTGAGACACATTTCAAGTTTTAATTTTTCCCTTAGAATAGTAGGAAACTATGAAGTGAAGCAGAGTGATCAGTGGTATTTAGACAAATGAATAACCGAAAAGTTACTTAAAATTACAGACTTTGGAGAGACTCACTGCTGTAGTTTAGTCAAAGAATATGACTTTCAGTGCTTGTTATTTACTAGAGATTTATAGGTTTAATGTATTAGCTTCATGCTTCCATTGCAACACTATCAAACAGTGAAAGACACTTCCTGTAATCAGCTGATTGACCATTCAGATATAATTAGTACGTGAATAACAGCTTGATTCATTGTTACCGTGTATGAGTCAGTCACTTTCATGCATTCTCAACCTGTTACATGGACTTTCATTTTATAAATTCAAATAATAACACTGACACAAATACTATGAAGGTTTATTCTATATATTGTAAACTAGACTTCTGTAAAAATATGGTCTGTAAGAGACCATCTAGTCTACAAAATATGAAACATTTTTTTTTTTTTTTTTTTTTAAGTAAAGTAGAGTAATATCACTGCCCAGAAGAACCCGTATAAAAACAAGAGTTTATGACCCTTTTAAAACTTTTACTGATTTTGTTTTTTCTCATACTTTTGGCTGTTGCTGTAGAAATAAGCGTATCACTAGCAATCAACCCTGACACATTTAACCTGGACCATAAAAACTATATAAGCTCCTGATGGATGGACCTGCAGGACTTGAGACACATTTAGCACAAACCCATATAGTGTTGTTTTGTTTGCCTTTGCTTGAAGCAACAGTTTTATTGAGTCGCGCAACACTTTTCTGACCCAGGGGTGTCGGGTTAAACCAGCACGAACAAAAAACTATTTATAGTCACCGACAACAGCACAGAAATATATGATAGCTGTCTGCATGTTGTTGAATAATTGAGGTTCAGAGAATCATCTTTTTTTTTTTTGTATTTATTATTGCCAGTACTGTGATCTGCAATAATTTGAAAATTGATAGTATTGTGTAATCCTATAAATCCTACGTAAGGGTGGCATAGCGGGTTGGCTAGTCCATCAAAGCAACACTTTCACAGCTAACGCTATTTCAACGACGACTGAAAGCACTGGCACCTAGAATGTCGGGAGGATAATCATAAATTATCATTTACATTCATTTATTGTGTATTTGATTCGCGTTTCAGTTCCTTTTTTTTGTATTAGCTTTCAACTAACAGAGAATGAAGCAAGAAAAGACATTGGCACTGTCAACCGTGTTACCATCTTTTCATTAGAGTGACTCCCACCAGATCTGCATTTGAATTGCTGCACTAAAAAAAAAAAAAAAAAAAAAAAAAAAAAAAAGTTCATACAAGGAAATTAAAATAAGCTTTAGATATTCAAGGATTTCAGAATGTCTTACCTACCATGCCCAAAAGGGGGACTTTTTATTTTATTTTTTAATATATATATATATATATATATATATATACATTTTCAAAAATAATATTCTTGACATTTGCTCTGACTGTTTGAAAAGGGGGTTATTTTTGAGTCTCATGGGGATTATTGTGGTGGCCTCTGCAATATGCACCATCTTAAAAAATGTTCTTCACATGTGCTTGAAACTTAAGTAGCAACAACGGTAACTTCGTTTTAGTTTTCCAGCTGATCAACCCTTTTAACCAACCATCTTGTTGATTTGGAACAAATTATATATTTATTGTTCTTTTAGGAAGTTCTGTTGAAAACTCTGCATTTTTACATTACATTACATTTCATTTATCTGACGCTTTTATCCAAAGCGACTTACAATAAGTGCATTTCAACCATGAGGGTACAAAACCAGAACAACAAGAATCAAGAAAATACAATTTCTTCAAGAAATCCAAACTACAAAGTTTTATCAGTAAGTGTCATTTTAAGTGCTACTAAAATTATACTGTTCAAGGTAAAGTCAGAAGAGGTGTGTTTTTAGTTTGTGGTGGAAGATGTTCAGAGTTTCTGCTGTCCTGATGTCGGTGGGGAGCTCATTCTACCATTTAGGAGCCAGGACAGAAAACAGCCGTGATTTTGTAGAGTGTTTAACTCAGTGAGGAGCAACAAGCTGATTGGTGGAAGCAGAGCGGAGTGAACGGGCTGGGATGTAGGGTTGGACCATGTCATGGATGTAGACTGGACCTGATCTGTTCACAGCACGGTACGCAAGTACCAATGTTTTGAAACAGATGTGGGCGACTACTGGTAACCAGTGAAGGGAGCGGAAGAGGAGGAGGAGGAGCGGAGGAGGAGGAAGAGGAGGAGGAGGAGGAGGAAGAGGAGGAGGAGCGGAGTAGTGTGAGTGTATTTAGGAGGTTAAAGACCAGTCGAGCTGCGACATTCTGGATGAGCTGCAGAGGTCGGATGGCACTAACAGGTAGACCTGCCAGGAGAGAGTTACAGTAGTCCAGACGTGAGATGACCAGAGCCTGGACCAGAACCTGGACCAGAGCCTGGACCAGAACCTGGACCAGAACCTGGACCAGAACCTAGACCAGAACCTGGACCAGAACCTAGACCAGAACCTGCGCCACCTTCTGAGTGAGAAGAGGACGTATTCTCCTGATGTTGTGCAGCATGTATCTACAGGAACGTGTTGTTGCAGTGATGTTGGCAGTAAGAGAGAGTTGACTGTCGAGTGTCTCTGAGGTTCTTATCAGTCAGGGTCGGGATAACAGAGTTGTTGAAGGTAGTAGTCAGGTCGAGGGTGGGACAGTCTTTCCCTGGAAGGAAGAGCAGTTCGGTCTTGTGGAGGTTGAGACATTTCTGTGGTTTCTTTTGTTTTTAGTAGCTAAACTGGTCCAAAGGGAGCAACAAAGATTTGTTGATGTTTATTATCAGCATTTAATTATTTTCCAGTTTACTGATTCAATAGAATTACTTCCGTGAGTAAAAACCCAGAGCAAAGACCTGCAACATGGATTTGATATGTAAAAGACGTGTTTCTGAAAATCACCCCAGACATAGAAACTTAGTAGAACAGCAGAATTGCAGGTTCAGGACTTTTTTCTGCAGCCTTTTATTAATGATCTCAATGTTACTCAATATCCATTGATCCATTTTGCGTTGCGTATCCAGTGTTTGGTCATGGTGGCAGTAGGTTAAGCTAGTTAGCCCAAATGCGCCTCTCTCCTAACCCTAACCCTCCTGGGGGATCCCTAGGCATTGCTGGGTCAGATTGTAGTGTCCCTTTAGTGTGTTCTGAGTTTACCAGTTGGACACACCCAGAAAAGCTGTATTGGTTGGAGCCCAGGAGGCATTTGCTGTACTTTGAGCTCCCTCTCACTACCCAAAACTCTTAATTAAGGCCAGAGCATAAATCGACAAGTAAACTGACACAGCTCCCTCCCCACCAAAGTGGTCCTGCTTTAGATCTGACACCACACCAATCTGTCTGTCCAACTTCTGCTCCATATTACCTCATCTTGAAAACAAGACCCTGAGATACTTCCTTCATTCCGTCCCAAAATAAAGGGCGCAATTCACCATTTTCTGGCAAAGAACCGTGACCTCAGACTCCGAGGTGCTGCCTCTCCTCTCAGCTGCTTCACACATGGCTGCAAACTGCCCCAGCACATGCTGAAGATCTAATAAAGCCAACAGAACCAAAACATCTGGAAATAGCAGAAAACCTGAGACCCCAAAACTTCTTATTCCCCCAACTGTCAACAAAGTTCTGTCCACAAAAATCCTAAACAGGATTGGTGCCAGGGGACAACCCAGTCAATACCCACTAGAAACATGCTTGACTTTGCGCTGAGAATACTCACTGACGAGAATTCAGACAGAACTCTTACTGGGATTTTAATAGGGACTGTATGGCCTATTGGAACCCATAGTCTAACAGTACCCCCATAAGGTCCCATCACAGGTGTTCTCCAAATCCTCAAAGCACATGTAGAACAGATTGACAAACTCCCATTCACCCTCAAGTAAGCTTGCAAGGTTAAAGACTTGGTCCACTGTCCGATAGCCAGAACAGAATCAGCATCGCTCTTCCTAAACCTGAATTTTGACAACTGGTCCGAGACTCTCTCCAGCACCTGCCATAGGCTTTCTCAGGAGGCTGATCAGTGAGTGGCTCTGAAAATTGGAACCACCACCTCGGTCTGTCAGGGAAAGTCCAATAATGTCCAGAGCGTTCAGCATGTCAGAACAGATTTTATCCACGACCTGGAAGACCTCTGCCAGAGATATGAGGGAGACTCCCCCCATGTCTGTTTGGTCCTCAGAGGACATGTTGGTCCTGTTTAGGATTTCCTAAAAGCGCTCCTTCCACTGCTCCATGTTGCCAACCCAAAAGGGTTGTATCCAACCAGGCATCGTGGACTGTCTGGCCTCTCCCCTGAGACCAATGTTCCCTGGGAGACCCTACCTGGGTCCCCGACAACACAGTTCCCAGGATCACTGAGACACACGAACATTAAGGTGTTGATTCTCAGTGGAGTGTTCCTCAATATATCTGCTTGAAATGGCTTGCCAATTGTTTCTGGTGGTTTGTCATAGTGAATCACTATAAACACAATAAGCCTCCAAGGGTGGTATCAAGCTTCAGAATTGCCAACCATAATTATCATAATTGAAATGCAGTGAACATGAATTGATTGAAATGGCTGATTGTAACCACATAATGAAATAGTACCTGTTACCTGCTTTAGACAGCAGGATTTTCAGCGATTATATTCTATCTGCGATACTTCCCCGGAGATAGTTGACTTTATTTTCTAGTGCACACAAAGTTTGTACTTTTGGCTGTGAAGGAACAGTGTGGAGCAGTTGGTCATCTCTTGTACTGATGAACGCAAACAAGGTGAATTTTAATTTACACATGGAGCATTTGTTATTGTCTATTAATTTGAATAATAAAAGTCCACCTTAATTTGTAAGATATTGTATCTTTATGAGAGCCCTGTAATTTCTGGAATAATATATTTGTCACCTCGCTAAAGAAGCCTTATGTTGGTGTTGCACAAGCAAAGCAATTTCCCTCACCACACTTCCTGAAAATTGTCCAGAAATCATTCTTTGTCACATTGTGTGACAAGCTTCAACATATCGACGCAATAATCTTCCCCGCAAAGGTTAGCTTTGCATTATAATTGCCAATGACATTTCACACTTAAATTGCTCGCAAAGGTGAGTCATGCAGGTGGGAACAGCAGTGTGCAGGCTGGCAGAATCCCTTCTTCTCTTTTTTTACTCCTTCTTATGGCTCTGACAGTCCATGGAAAATAAATAATGAATAGTAATTGTGTTTCATTTTTACAAGTAATCATTTTCAGCTCTTTTAGCTGATTAAGACATCTTGTGACTTTTGGTTGTCTTTGTCCACAAAATGTTTGCGGGCTCTTTCACCGCTCTTTCCTCGAGTCTCTCGTCCCGTTCTGTTCCTCTCTATCTCTTTCTATCAAATCCTCCATCTCCTACCTCGTCTCTTGTCGACCTTATCGCATCCTACAATGACACATAACTCAGTAGCACACCTGCGATCCGTGACAGCTGAGCCCCTGGCCTGGTGCAGTGCTGTCACTCAGCTAGCTAACTGCCATTAAACAGCATGACCCTGCCGCCCCATTAGGCCTGAGTCAGATGGGAGTGTCAAAGCCTTCCCCCGTGCATCTCCCTGTGTGGCCCTGCTCTGCACATGTGGTCCTGGTAGAATTACATCGTAGCCTGAGTCAAATACTTGGTTTTGGTTTTCAGTAAAACTGGAGAGGATGATTATTCTTTGAGAGAATTCAGGTTTGTTTATGCGGATTATTTTTCTGTCTTCATAATTCCTTTGTCTTATCTCGTAGTTTGTAGTTCCTCAGTTTTCTTCTTCACTGAATGAGTAGGCGTGTCCAAGCTTTTGGGTGATGCTGTGTGTGGTGACACCAAACGGGTGGGCACAAAGCAGTGCTGCTCGTACTGCTCATCAACCTACCTGCCCAGGTTCCAGCTGTTAGATTTAGATTAACATCATGGAACAGTCATGATCAGAGCATCTACTGGACATCAGGTGCATAACAGCTCAGTATAATAATAGCTAAGTATTTATATCCAACCCTATCATCAGATTAATAAAAGTGATACTGGACAATGAAGCAAAATGTAGTGTTCAATTGTACACATTTTATGTGACAAGCTGGTGTTGTGCATGGAAGGTGAACATGCTACATCGTCATTTACGTCCTGTATTCGTACTGAACTTTGGTCCTCAATCTTGTCTAATATTGGCTGAGAATTTCAACAGATTTTAAGCCTTTTTATACTGGCTTAAAGTTAAAGTTGACCTGTCTTCATATTTCTTTTAATATGTGACAGCTTTAATGGTTTCCTCCCTTTCAATTCTCTCTGTAAATTCACTGACTAATGTGGAGACAAACAGCTTCAGAATAATTGTAATATTCTTCAAATGTTGTTGCAACATTTTGAACTCGCATGCCTTTGTCGAAGCTTAAATTGGGCTAAATTTGCGTGTTGGCATCCGTTCAAGTCATACCATTGACTTCATGTAAAATTGTGTGTTCTCTAACATTTGGCTCATGCCCTGTCAGAGCACATCATCAAAATGCTTCACGTTTTATATCATTTTGTATAATTTCTGCAAATTATCTTTGAATCAGTGTGCGTTTCTATCACCTACTTTATGCATTCATATGTTTATGTAAAAGGATGTGAAATCATTACATAACTGTGCACGAGCCTTTCCTTGTTGCTGCCCACATTAGATGGCATTTACATTTTTATCTTCATAATGGCTGATCTTCACTCTTTTGATTCCTGCGTGTTTTTGCCCGCTGCTACAGAGAAAAGGAACAAGGTTGATCTGATTCTGGTGCAATGGAGAGCGGACGTAGCATGAATGTTGGTCTACACTCAACATCAGCCTGTATTAAATATTCACATATGTCAACATTTTCCATCTCAGCCTGTAGTGTTGAATTCTTTAGTATTTTGGCTTTTTGTTTTCACTGTGAATTGTTGGTACTCATAAATTCACATTAGTGCCCGAGAGCATGAGATAGATGCAGTATGAGATTGTAATAGTATTTAAAGTCTAACCTCACCATATGGCTCTATGATGTGAACACTCTCACTGAAACACTGTTTTCAATCTGTGTTAAGTGAGACAGTCACTGACAGTATGTTAGTTAACCATAGAGGTTGCTCAGTTCACTTGTATTTGTTCACAGCTGTGTTTATGTAGTGTAGCAGTCATTATGAATATGTAAATGAGTGGTTCCACATTCATTACCACCAATTACTCTCTCACTGGGTGGTAATTAGTACTGATGATGAGATGTCACCCTTTGCAGTCACCTTGTGTGTTTGGAGACAGATTTGAACAGGGTTGATGAAATTACTCGAAGGGGGATATGGTGTATTATCGCCATGTTGGTGCACATGCAGTTTGGAAAATAAATAGAGTTTCACCCCCTCCTGCTCTTTGGACCACCGTATCTCGTCATTGACTTCAAGGTGTCTGAGGTTTTCCACGGAATAGCTGGCCAACAGGTCAGATGTCTCCAGCAGTGGCTTCATACTGGCTGGTAGCGGATGTCTCCTAGGACCATTCTTCCTCCAACATATCTCACAGATGCTCATTTGGACTGAGATGTGATGACTTGGCAGACCAGTTCACTGAGCTCAGATCACATCATGTTCACTGGGCTGTTCCTAGACAGCTCATCCTTGAGGTGGGAGCAGGAATGCAGTGGTGCGAATGAGAGGTGAGCACCTTGAGTTAATTATATTTATCAAGACAAGCAACCAACTGAAAATCCAATTTACATTTTATTTCGACCATCACATGCACTTAAAGCAAGTAACTGCTTTGCCTTTAGCCTACATGGTCTGTATATTTATTCCTTTTTGAGGGAGAGATCATGTTACCTTTAAAAATATAGAAAATAAATCAGATGCATAGGAACAGATAGAGTTCAAATATAAATTAAAGCAATGTGCATTTTAAAGGTGCAGTAAGAGAGCTTCAAGAGTAGCTAGTAAAAGGATAAAGTAAAGAGATATGTTTTGAGCTTCCTTTTAAAAGTATTAACTGATTAGCTTCCCTGATATCTGCAGGTAAATTGTTTCACAGCTTTGGAGTAGAACCGACAGAAGCTGCTGAACCTCCAATAAACCAGCAGCATGTGATCTCCGTGTTCTTGAAGGCTCATAGTTCACCAGAGAGTTAGAGATGTAACTGATGACACCATTAAGAGGTTCATATGTGAGGAGGAGGAGGAGCTTAAAGTCAATCCTTTGTCTTACAGTACAGAGCAGCCAGAACTGGACTGATGTGTTCTCTTCTCTTGGTTCTGGTTAAACACTCGGGCTGCAGAGTTTTGGATGAAATGAAGTCTCTCGGTTGTTTTCTTACGGAGGCCAATAAAAAGTTCATTTCAGTCGTCCAGTCGGCTAGAAATGAAGGCACAAATCAACTTTTCAGCATCTGTCTGATTTATACACGGCCGTACCTTGGCGATGTTTCAAAGGTAGAAAGTTGTGTTTCATAGTATACCAGGATGGTCATTCAATCAGCACATGGCAATGACAGCTATATGACAACCCTGTCTAAGCATCTTCACCATTTCCATCTTACCTTACAGTAGTGGAGAAACAAATATGACAGGAAAGGGTTTCAGTATCAACAATAGGACAGTATTTAATGCTAACACATCATATAGTTCTCAGTTCCTGAGTTTAATACATTTTTCCTGAGAGCTGATCCAGCACATTTCCGATTTCTCCGTGGACCAAAGGGGGCACATACAATTTTGTTAAACCTTTTTCAAATGTTTCAGGAAGTTTACGACAATGAAGCAATGAGCCTGTAGAGGTGTTTTGAGTGATTTTCAAATGTTCAGGGGGTGAAACATCTTTATCCAAAACCAAAAAATGTGCATCAGGCCAGTAGCGAAACCAGGTTTTGCTGTTTTTTTTTTTTTTTTTTTACCATGAATTAGTCCCTCAGGGTCAGACTGTCAACACTGAGTTCTTCTGAGGGAAAATATTCAGTGAAAATGATCTGAACTGTGGCAAGATGGCACTTGCGTTCTCCAACATTCTCCCGCAGAGTCATAATGCTAAAAGTTAACTGTGGAAATTACTTATTCAACATCAACTTTGATCTGTGCAGGAAGACATGATTCTTTATTCTTCCACTGAACTGTGAAAAGAGCAGAATTAATTGAATGTGTGGTCTAGTATGTAAAGCACTAACAATAATAATAATTATGAAGTGATAAAACCATTTCCTTACCCTGTCCACTGCTGAATGGATGGATGTCGCTGGAACTCGATGTTGACCCACATCAACATGGAGTTATAACTGAATTCATCTTCATCAATGTCATAATAAACGGCCAGTGATGACATACTACAAAATAACAGGTGAAGAAATATAACTTTCTAAAACAAACATATTCCAGGTCTGCATGGCAGAAATACATTTACTAATATCAGCCTGAATTATGAATCATCTTCATCGAAGTTGCCTTGCATTCAAAACCTGAATATAGCTGCTTCCTCAGCTTCACTGAAAATCAGAAACTCCCCCGCAAAGTCATTATCTCTGCATAAAGCAGGTCAAACCACAATCTGAAAAACTTTTATTTCTAACAAAGTTATCACACATTAAGGTAGAACGCAAACACTAAATAATCCTCTTTATATAATGTGTATGTTGCACATTTGTGCTTATGTTAACAATTTATCAATATCATTCTGACAAAACTTCAGATTATACAGCATTAATACATCTGAGGCTGTTATGCCAAAGTCAGTTTGTTAACATTCAAAATAATGTTCTTACCTAAGAGTGACTACAACACTGAGAGGACGGCTATTGAATGTGTGGCCATGTGACCTTTGGTTGACGTTGATGTGGTACCAAAGATCCTCCTTGATATCTGCAAGATAACATACAGTACAAAGTTTGTCAGTCTGTTCTAAAAGTACAGATAAATAAATTAAACCGAGGTTGCATTCTTCTCACATAAGGACATACTTATCAGTTTATGAATAACTGACTTTTCACTGGACGATTTTGCCCTTTCACACCGTTAGAGAGGCCACAGCCGCTGGACATATGGTTGAGAAATGTCAACATTGGTGGTCAACAATCAAGCAGAAATAAATCTTTTCAACATGAAAAGTAATCTCTGGGGAGTGGTGGAGAGGGGGCTGCCCTGTGCCCAGAGCATCTCCATGAGCGATGATTGACACTGTCAGACATTCTTCAGGCTCTGATTGGTTGTCTCGATTCGGAAGCAGTGGATTCTTGGAAATAGCATTTGGAGCACTGGATGTTTTTTTTGTAAAAATATTACCAACTACAGATTTAATTAAACTGACTGCAGATCAGTGAAACTTCAGGACACGTTTCTATTTAGAGTTACTTTTGGTGCTCATCTGAAAACAAAACAGAGACCATTTAGAAATTCTGATAGGCACTGACATATCTAACTCTTGAATTCACCTCACTTTTCTGGACTAAATATATTCCCTTGTAATATTACTGCTTTAAAACCACTAAAGAGTGGTGCAAGATGTAAGTGTTAGGGCTGACACTCAAGCTGCCTACACTCTGCAGTTTTCTAATGCTTCACAATCCCTGAGGGACGGAGAGAGAGTTCAGTTTCGGAAAGAGAAAATAGGAATAATTAGAGAAGGGGAGGTAGAGAAACACGGAGAGAGCGATTGGAGGGCAGTTCAAGATATGAAGTACAGCAAGACGAAAAGTACAAGATAAAGGGGAAAGGGGCAATCATCATGCTTGTTTAGTGTCTAAAGTAGCTACAGCATGAGTGCATGTGCCTTATTCTGGAGATTCAGCATGGTAACGAAGGAGGCTTTACATTTGCATCCCATGTCTCTTAGCAACCACCGTTGGCACCATCACGGATGTCAAATCTAATGGCTTGGTTAACAAATACACTGTTGGGAATGACACTTGCGACTAATTGGTTTTCCATTAGAACTGAAAGCAAATGTCAAATATGTCCTTGATTATGTTTTAACAAAGGAAGAATAATTTTCAAAAGGCTATTCTAAAGGAACTGGGCCTGAAAGAACAAAGGTCGGACAGATCCAAAGGATCCAATTTGTCCTCTCCTCATTAATTGTTGGCAGAAGGTATGTGGAAACTCCGGCTTACTGTGGGTACACAATAAAATATGTCCTTTTGGGAAGAGGAACACATCAGGGCTTTCTCTTTTTGCCTTCAATGTCCACCCTGGCTGTTTAACCACTTGCAGAGATGGGGTATTCAGGGTATTTAGGGTATTCAATGTATTCAGGGTATTTAGGGTATTCAATGTATTCAGGGTATTTAGGGTATTCACGGTATTTAGGGTATTCATGTTAATGTGCGAGCAGCTTGGTTGAAATACTGAGTCGTCAAGCTCCACAGCACAACAATTATTGGGTTAAAAATACTGTAACAGTACTTAAGGCACCTGCATTTCAAAAGTAACCTTAGCTTTACATAACATTGCATACAAATGTGCACAGACTGATTGAGAGGAGAGAAGACGGCCATTTTGAACTGTATCTTCTAAAAGGCATGAGGAAGGAAATATTTTGCTCTCTACTCTTCATTCAGGCCCTTAATAAATCAATCAATCAATCAATCAATCAATCCTTATTATAGACTCTTTGGTGCACGTAAAAGACAAAACAATACATACATCTTTTAATGGGTTTTTAATGTATCCTTTTTTTTCTTTTTCTTTTATGTATCCATCCATCTATTTTCCACCGTGACCTGATCCCGGATAAGCGGAGGAAAATGGATGGATGGATGGATACATTAAAAAAAAAAAGCATACATTAAAAACCAAGTGTACCAGTGGGACCGGTAGAGTGTGGTACTGAGACGAGTGTTTGTCAAGAGAAGGATTATTATTTAACCGACAGATACATTTAGACATGAGATTTCTTAGCACGGCTTGTGCTCCGGCAGATACAAACATCTCACCTGCACCACACCATCCTGGTCTCGAGTAAAACTCTCCTGGATCCTACAGATCATTATAAGCTACTTCAGTCTCTTTCGGCTGGAGTATCTCTAGTTTGTCCACTAGTCTGCAGTATAGAGTGGTGGGCAGTCTGATCGAAACAAAGAAATCTGCACTTCTTCTGCACATACCAAATACATACATACATGATTTGACCTATTCATATCATCATCATCAGTTGTTCTGTGATAAAAATGACTAAGATGTTTAACTGTATTACAGACACTAAGCTTATTACATCAGACATTTTGACATGAGGGGATGCTAGACATTTGTCCTCTTTGGTTCTACAGATCATCACTACACTCTTACTGGCATTGCATTTGATATCATCTTCCATCTCATACACAGAGCTTATATTAAGGAGCAGTGCACTATGGGCCTGATTTCCTAAAGGTTTGCGTGTGTAAAATCACCTGTAAACTCCACACCACCCGCTAAAAAATATGTAGGCAGATTTACAAATGACGTGCAGTGAGGATTGCTTCTTTCAAATGTGCAATTTAACACAAGTTATCCATTTTGCGTGTTTGCCTGCATGCATATGTAATATTGGGCTTTTCTGCTTTAAGGTGCAAAATACTGGGAGGGAACATGCAAACAGAACAATTTAGAAATGTGCAAACTTTTGGAAAGAACACGCAATTTAGTACCCGTTATTTGAGATCTTAGTAAATCATGACTAAAAACCACAAGATCATCTGCATACGTAATGTGATTCACTAAAGTATTACCAATCACACATCCAGTACTACAGGCTTTCAATTGCCTGGACAGATCATCAATATACAAGTTAAACCCCAAATGTTCTTTAAATGTCAGATTTATATTTCGTACTTTATTTTATCCCCAAAAATTTAAACTGCATGACATGCAAGTTTCTGTTGATCTTTGTTTGTCCTGGTTGTTTGGTTAGAAACCAGGAAGTGTACAATATAGAAAAGTTATGGAAGACAAAATAAACTTGTCACTTTGTCATAATTTATGTCTAAAGAGATGAAAGTCACACTTAATGAATAAAGTATGTTAAAGGCAAGTTTTTAATGCACATTATAATGCTTGCATTAAACCAGTCACATTTGGCTACATGATGCTACTGTGGATGTCTATTTAGAATAAAAGAGATTATTAGGCACTAAGAGGATTGGCTGGTGAGAGGCATAATGTGGGACAAGCCTTTCTCTCTCGGGGGACCAGATAGCGCACCGGGAGATGATCAATGGTGGAGGCAGAGATAGCACTATTGTTTAGAATGAGATTAAACAGATTAACACCGTTGGCTGTTTCCTCGGAGGCTGCTGTTAGACCTTATTAAACCCCAAGCTCTAAAGCATCTCCAAGTTCACTGAATGGTTTCACTTCAGATATGAGCTCCCGAGTCTCTTAAGGCTTTTCTGCTTTCTTTCTTTATTTTTTGAGAGAGAGAGAGGGAGAGAAATGTTCACCTGAGGCAGCTGCTCAGCTTTTTATTTATCTGACCCCCTTTAAGCCCACATTTAGACAAGCTTCCCATCCTCGTGGAGAAACAAACCCTGTGGGACATTTTTAAAATGTGTGTGTGTGTGGGGGGGGGGGGGGGGGGGGTACGACTCTGTCTAAAACAATGATTGCTGGCTGGAACAACCCAAAGTACTCCCCAGGAAATATCGGGACTGCGGTGCCCTCTGGCCCGGCTGTGGTGTGAAAAACCGGTTGTGGTGTGGTTAATGTCCAGGGACAGGCGGACAGAATGTCCGAACAGTCCAGGTCCTGGTCAAGGCTACCCAGTAGCGTGACCGAGCAGAAGCTGCAGGGCAGCAGTGAGTCAGTGGCTGAGTCCTTGGGGGGAATCCAGCTGGGAATTCTGTTTGCAGGGTGGCCACCAGGGTTGCTGCTGAGCAGTAACAGACGAGAGGGCAAGGTTGGTGAATGCGGGTGGCCAGATGAGTGCAGGTGAGTACCGTCAGACCTGGAGCCAGTAGTCCAGAGGATCCAAGGTTTGATGAGTATTAAGAGTACTGGTGGTAACAGGTTTCAGGAGGGAGACGTGGAACACAGGGTGGATCGTCATGGGGCTGTGAAGCTTGAGCTACACAGAGACAGGATTAATGATTTCAATGACAGCAAATGGACCAATGTGGCGGGGAGAGTGCTTATGGGATTCGGTCCAGAGTGGGATGGCTCTGGTGGAAAGCTACACCTTCTGGCCGGGAGAGTAGGGGGGCGCAGGCACCCAACGGCGGTCCGCCAACCATTTGTTTCCCTCAGCAGAGCATAGGAGGGCTGCCCTTGTGGATCTCCAATCTCTGCAGCGACGCAAATAGTGTTGAACAGACGGAACTGCAATCTCCCCCTCGAGAGCTGGAAACAATGGTGGTTGATATCCCATGGAAGCCTCAAAGAGGGAGAGTCCAGTGGCCGATGTGATGGAGTTGTGTGCATACTCCCCCCAGGGTAGGTGGATACTCCAGGAGCAGGGGTTACAGGAAGCAACACAACGTAGAGCGGCTTCCAGCTCCTGATTAAGCCTCTCAGTCTGGCTGTTGGTTTGTGGCTGGAAGCTGGATGAGAGGCTGGCGGTTGCTCCCAGGGCTTGACAGAATGCCTTCCAGACTTGGGAGATAAATTGGGGCCCACGGTCCGAGACGATATCCAAGGGGATTCCATGAAGACGGAAGACATGCTAGATGAGGAGGTCAGCGGTTTCTTGTGCTGATGGGAGTTTTGGTGAGGCAACGAAGTGGGCTGCATTGGAGAAGCGGTCTACCAGGGTAAGCATGACAGTCTTACCATGTGAGAGAGGCAAAACGGTAATGAAGTCCAGGGCTATATGGGACCAAGGACGTCGTGGAATGCGCAGCAGGTGAAGGAGACCATCAGGAGGGCGATGAGAAGTCTTGCTTCTGGCACAGATGGGACAGGAGAGAATGTATTCCCATACGTCGGACTCCAGTGAGGGCCACCAGAAAGCTTCTTTGACCCGGGGTGACGTCCGGTGAACACCAGAGTGACATGGCAGGCGGGAGTTGTGGGCCCACTGCATGACTTGAGACTGCGTGGGATCAGTGACAAACAGACGATTAGGGGGGCCTCCTCCAGGGTCTGGCTGAACACGTTGCGCCTCCCTGACAGCCGAATCTAGTTGTCAGGTCAGAGCTCCAATAACACAAGTGGGAGGCAGAATGGTGTCTGAGAGAGAGAGGGGATGTCAGGTGAGGAAAACTGACAAGACAGGGCATCTGGTTTAACATTCTTTGAGCCGGGTCAATAGGAGATGGAGAAGTTGAAGCATCCAAAGAAGAGTGCCCAGCGGGCTTGACGAGAATTCACCCTCTTGGCAGATTGGATGTATTGTAGGTTTTTATGGTCAGTCCAAACTACAAACGGATGGGCTGCTCCCTCCAGCCAATGCCTCCACTCCTCAAGTGCCATCTTCACAGCCAGTAGCTCCCAGTTGCCCACATCATAATTTTGTTCAGCTGAGGACAGTCGTTTTGAAAAAAAAGCACAGGGATGAATCTTTGAATCCGACTGGGAGCCCTGGCTCCCACGCCAATGTCAGAGGCATCAACTTCAACCAGGAATTGACGGTTTTCATCTGGCTGGATGAGGATTGGAGCCTTGACAAATCTTTCTTTCAGATTCTGGAAGGTCCACTCAGCTTCTGAATGGCCCACTCAGCTTCAGGAAGGCCCACTCAGCTTCAGGTGTCCAGGAGAACGGTTGAAAACTGGAGGTAAGTTTGGACAGGGGTGCGGCTATCTTTGTTTAATCCCTGATGAACCATTGGTAGAAATTAGCGAAGCCGAGGAACTGTTGCAGCTGTTTGCGGCTGGAGGGAATAGACCAGTTTGCCACCACTTGCATCGTTTCTGGATCCGTCTTCACCTGGCCACTCTCGATTATGTATCCAAGGAACTGAACAGAAGGGGCGTGGAATTCACATTTTTAAGCTTTGATAAAAGCTTGAGGCAGGGAAGCAGTGGTCAGGGTGGAGAGGTGTCCGGCAATATTTTCTGCAATCCGTCCGATCTGAGTGACCTGGGTGCTGAAGTTCTGCTGGGTGTTGGAGAGATCGTGCAGGAGTTGATTGTGTTGACTGAGGAGGTCACCATGTCCTTTGATGGCTCGTTGGAGGTTATCTGTGCTTGCTGGGTCCATGGTGGTCAGATCGTTCTGGTAGGGGTGGATCAGGAAACGGACCCAACAGCAGAACACAGAGTGGAATGATAAAACCAGGTTTATTGAAAAACGGGTTGTGGTGTGGTTAATGTCCAGGGACGGGCGGACAGAATGTCCGAACAGTCCAGGTTCTGGTCAAGGCTACCCAGTAGCGTGACCGAGCAGAAGCTGCAGGGCTTCAATATGGTGTGGAGAGCCAGGGTTGATATACTGCAATAGGTGATTAGTTGAATGACAATCAGCTGCACCAGCCATCCAGGGGAGTGAGACAGGAAGGAGCCTGCAGAAGGTGACACCCTAGCCAGCCCATACAGACACAGACAGACAGGAGGACAAAGGATAACGACAAAGGAGGGGGAACACAGAAAGGGAAAAACACAGGAATCCTGACTGAGGTGCCCTCTGAACCAGCTGCGGGACTTTAATTTGTCTTATTGAAAGCTGAATGAAGCAATATTACACTAGGGGTCAGCTATAACGTCATGAATTGTCACTATAGTGATGCGTTAAGGGCAGAGGCGCTGGAGTGAGCGCGATCCCATTTCCAAGGCAACACATGGGGTTTGACTAAGAACAGGAAAACAATCAGTCAGTTATATAATGTATGTAATGTTTACTACTCCAGGAAGTAGTCCGACCCTTAGCAACCATCTAACAACAGAGAGGATTTCTAGTCTCTAACTGAATAAATACAGAACATAGAAACACTAAACTGCTCAGCTAGCTCAGTCTGGTTGGAACAAAGATATCTGATGAACAAAGATATCTGGTGAACAAAGATATCTGATGAACAAAGATATCCATGGACTCATGTTTTTTTTTTTTTTTTTTTAACATGTTAGCACCCTGTCGTGTGTTCAAACCAAACCGGTCCAGCTAGCCACCAGTAAGATTTGAAGTGTGTGACTATCCGTGGTGTTACGGTACGGGTGCTCGGAGCGACCAAAAAGGACCAAAAGAGCTACCTATAACAAGTAGAAACTACATTATAATACATATTATATGAAATTATATTCTAATTCTATATTCCCATTGAGAAGGTGGAGTGATATTTGTAGTGTTGAGCAGGGTGTGATGTGATGATGATTTTAACATGTTCCATATGTACAGTTGACCAATCAAATCTCTGGGGTGGAACTACTTCTTGTATAAGACTGATGTTGACCCTGGTGTTCAAATAGATCAGGTTGAGTCATCTCAGGCATGTTTTTCTGTGTGATCACATATCAGCAGAACACTAAGTTACAAAAATAAATGATAATTATGGGGTTTGTGTGATTTTTTTAGTTTGTGTCTCTGGCCTCGCCTCCACCAAGTCAAACAATGTAATGCTGCAGAACACTCGTTCAACCTGCTTTAAGTGGGCTGGCAGCGGATGGCAGTGCACCTCTGGACTGGTAACGGCGCACGCCCTGACGGTTCAAAAAGCTTGATGTTGATTCTTTGTGATTATGGTGTACCCTTTCAGAGCTTTGGTGCTCCGATCCTGTGAGTTTATGGGTCCAGACGCAGAGGCTGATTCAGGTTCCTGAGTACATGATTAACATCCTGCAGCACTAATCTTCTTTACATACATTATTCAAAATACATATAAGGTACTAAATACTCAGACTTGTGTGCATATGATGACTTGTGTTGTAGAGATACCTAAATAATGGGGTATTGAATGCTTGTTGTGAATCATTGTCGAATAGTTGGGGGTGTTTCGTCACTTTAAGGGGGAATCAGGTACATGCATCTTCTAGACTGCACACAACCTGAAGGACTATGATTGATAAAGACATTTATTTTATATAGAAGATCAGCTCTAATAATTTAGTTTTAGGGGACAGCACTTCAGAACCCATTTCCATGGAGTGGTTGTATTTATTCTGATGTGAAATAGCAGCTACTCTATCACCTCTTACATTTTTATGATGGGGCTCCCTTTCATAATCTCAGCTCTGCTCTAATGTGTTGCCCTAATCAGCCTTAAATTGTCATCTTGGATTGATTTAACTGGGCCATAATGAGAGAATCTGCCTTTAGAATGACAGTAGCCATCCCTCTATCCTTCCCATCTTTCTTTACACAACCTCCTAACACCTCCCCCGGACTGTCCAAATTGAAGTTGGAGGAAACGGTGGAGCTGGATTTTGTGATGACACACAACATGTTCACGCCTCAGGTCCTACACACAACATGTTTAAACCTGATTCCAGTTTAGATTTCTGCTTTGCAGGTGACTACGCATTTACTTCTTAGTGTATGGGTTTGTAATTATTTTTTCATAAAAAGACAGATTACCAGGGTTCTTCTTCGCTTCATGCTCGCATGTTCAGTCACACAGAGTGATTTAAATACTTAAAGGTGACACAAAGCTAACACAGTAGTAATCACAGGTGACGCTCCCCCACATTTTTTCTCCACGAAAAAATAAAATGTTTACAGTTCTCTTCATTCAGTTGAAATTAATTTAAATGTTTTGCTTGGAGTATGTCACACAAGCGAGCCAATAAAATTAAATGTTATGGTTAAAGTTGTTGCTGGCCAGTATCGATTGCTTCACAACGTCAACACAAAGCCAAGTTTTGATCCACTACTGTTCAGTCCCTCCATGATTTCGCTGAGTTTTTTGTGATGTAATTTGTGGAGCTTTAAGTGAGTTTTTTGCTGTTAAATTGCAGGAATTGAAAAAAAATAGCAAGTAGACAAAAGGACTACCTGATAAACAATGTAAACATTCCTGTGATAATAATCATGCAGCACATCACAGAAATATTTAAGTTCTTATCTTTTTTTTTTTAATGTATTTATTGAATTTAGAGAAGCATGGAGATAAAAGTTATAAAAGCTCCTAAAAGCTGCGTATGTTTCCAGAACAGACGGTCTGTGACTGTAATATAGAAACAACGACTACATCAGCTGTCAAAATAAGAGCTTTAGATGATGTTTAATTCATGTTCATTCAACACATAGACCTGCTGGATGCGCACAAAGTGACGTCTCTGACAACTTGACGTGTGGAGAAAATGAATTAACATTCAGTAATATGGAATCACTTCCTATGATAAAAATAATTTAATTTGATCATTTTAATGTGAAGACCGCATTTTCGTCACTTCCTGTTTTTCCTCTTGCTCTGGTTTCCTCTGAGGAACAGTTTTATTTAATGATGAAAACAGGAGCAGAACTTTTCTGACAGTTACTTTGTTAATGAAGCAAGTTTTCTTTAGAAAGACTAGCTTTTTTATGCTTTAATACTTTCGGCACAGCTTCTGTTGACGACATTTTTTGTGGAAAAATTGTGGGAATTTTAAAATATTTAAGGCTCTTGTAAATATTGTGGAGATTATTTGAATTTGTGTTAATTGTTCTTGGAGGGACTGACTGTTAGGATTTTTAAAGTTACTGTACTACACTGGAAATACAAACTCACTCAACACTTCCTGTATTTGTTTCAAATGAAAAGCTCTAGATTAGGAAAAGTAGACAGAAAAACTGAATTTCTTCAAAGGGCTTTTATTGTGAAACATTTGCAGGAAGTAGCATGATTTTGCTGTCGAAGCGATAAATTATAAAATGTTGAAGATCCTTCCTTTAAATGATAATCACCGTCTGCTCACCCCATCACTGGTATGGCTTCATGCTACCATGGCAACCGCTATGCATGAACCCTGGGAGGTAGAACCCTCCCAGCTATCAGCCACAACAATAAACCCACTGACAGGTGAAGCACCAGGTATAATATATAATATAACAGCTCCCTTCAGGTGGATTATCATTTTCAGTTGTTGTTCAACCTCATTAAGGGGGTGTTGATTTAATGTATTAATCAGTGAGACAGTAACTTCTGGTGCTGTTGAGTTATTCTCCCTCCAACACTTATCAGAATAACAGTTCACTAGCACCACATATCAGTGTCAAGATTCAAGTGTCAAAACAAACATGACACAAAAATGAAAGATTCCCTCCCTGTGTGTCTCTCCTTCTTTCTGTCTCTCTTCCTGCCTGTCTCTCTTCCTGTTTATCTCACCTCCTGTTGTTTCTCTTCCTGCCTGTCTCTCTTACTGCCACACCCACCTTATCTGTTCCCACACCTGCAGTCACTCTGCAATCACCCACTCAGTATTCTCCCCTTCGGTTAAGTTAAACCATGTAAAGTGTCTGGACAATGTTGTCATGTAAAAGTTTTGTTGCTGGAGTTGATCCCAGTTTTCCTGGACTTGTACGCAGGGTATTTATGGACTTTGGGACTCCTCTTTCTATGATTGTCATCTGCCTGGAATTTTAATTTGATGCTCATTGTGAGTAAAGCATCTGCATTTGGCTCCGAACCCTGGGAAGACAGTAAATGCAGCGTAAGCTACATACATTTCTATTTTTTTTTTTACCAGTAAAACCTCAACATATTTACTTCTTTATTCACTAATACGTTTGAGCTTCCTTTGCTTTTCTTCAGGTGTTAAGTTACTGACTGTTAAGTTAACCCTTATTTCAAATTAAGATCACCAGATATAGAACATGTGTGTAAGACCTGAGGTCCTACACATGTTGTGTGTTGTGTGTACCTGAGGTGTGAACATGTGTGTTGTGTGTAGGACCTGAGGCGTGAACATGTTGTGTGTAGGACCTGAGGCGTGAACATGTTGTGTGTAGGACCTGAGGTGTGAACATGTGGTGTGTAGGACCTGATGTGTGAACATGTGGTGTGTAGGACCTGAGGTGTGAACATGTGTGTTGTGTGTAGGACCTGAGGTGTGAACATGTTGTGTGTAGGACCTGAGGTGTGAACATGTGGTGTGTAGGACCTGATGTGTGAACATGTGGTGTGTAGGACCTGAGGTGTGAACATGTGTGTTGTGTGTAGGACCTGAGGCGTGAACATGTTGTGTGTAGGACCTGAGGCGTGAACATGTTGTGTGTAGGACCTGAGGCATGAACATGTTGTGTGTAGGACCTGAGGTGTGAACATGTGGTGTGTAGGACCTGAGATGTGAACATGTGGTGTGTAGGACCTGAGGCGTGAACATGTTGTGTGTAGGACCTGAGGTGTAAACATGTTGTGTGTAGGACATGAGGTGTGAACATGTTGTGTGTAAGACCTGAGGTGTGAACATGTTGTGTGTAGGACATGAGGTGTGAACATGTTGTGTGTAGGACCTGAGGCGTGAACATGTTGTGTGTAGGACCTGAGGCGTGAACATGTTGTGTGTAGGACCTGAGGTGTGAACATGTTGTGTGTAGGACCTGAGGCGTGAACATGTGTGTTGTGTGTAGGACCTGAGGTGTGAACATGTGGTGTGTAGGACCTGAGGCGTGAACATGTGTGTTGTGTGTAGGACCTGAGGCGTGAACATGTGTGTTGTGTGTAGGACCTGAGGCGTGAACATGTGTGTTGTGTGTAGGACCTGAGGCGTGAACATGTGTGTTGTGTGTAGGACCTGAGGTGTAAACATGTGTGTTGTATGTAGGACCTGAGGTGTAAACATGTTGTGTGTAGGACCTGAGGTGTAAACATGTGGTGTGTAGGACCTGAGGTGTGAACATGTGTGTTGTGTGTAGGACCTGAGGTGTGAACATGTGTGTTGTATGTAGGACCTGAGGTGTGAACATGTGTGTTGTGTGTAGGACCTGAGGTGTAAACATGTGGTGTGTAGGACCTGAGGTGTGAACATGTGTGTTGTGTGTAGGACCTGAGGTGTGAACATGTGGTGTGTAGGACCTGAGGTGTAAACATGTTGTGTGTAGGACCTGAGGTGTAAACATGTTGTGTGTAGGACCTGAGGTGTGAACATGTTGTGTGTAGGACCTGAGGTGTGAACATGTTGTGTGTAGGACCTGAGGTGTGAACATGTGTGTTGTGTGTAGGACCTGAGGTGTGAACATGTTGTGTGTAGGACCTGAGGTGTGAACATGTTGTGTGTAGGACCTGAGGTGTGAACATGTGGTGTGTAGGACCTGAGGTGTGAACATGTGTGTTGTGTGTAGGACCTGAGGTGTGAACATGTTGTGTGTAGGACCTGAGGTGTGAACATGTGGTGTGTAGGACCTGAGGCGTGAACATGTGTGTTGTGTGTAGGACCTGAGGTGTGAACATGTTGTGTGTAGGACCTGAGGCGTGAACATGTTGTGTGTAGGACCTGAGGTGTAAACATGTTGTGTGTAGGACCTGAGGTGTAAACATGTTGTGTGTAGGACCTGAGGTGTGAACATGTGGTGTGTAAGACCTGAGGTGTGAACATGTTGTGTGTAAGACCTGAGGTGTGAACATGTGGTGTGTAAGACCTGAGATGTAAACATGTGGTGTGTAGGACCTGAGGTGTGAACATGTGTGTTGTGTGTAGGACCTGAGGTGTGAACATGTTGTGTGTAGGACCTGAGGTGTAAACATGTTGTGTGTAGGACCTGAGGCGTGAACATGTTGTGTGTAGGACCTGAGGTGTAAACATGTTGTGTGTAGGACCTGAGGTGTAAACATGTTGTGTGTAGGACCTGAGGTGTGAACATGTTGTGTGTAGGACCTGAGGTGTGAACATGTTGTGTGTAGGACCTGAGGTGTGAACATGTTGTGTGTAGGACATGAGGTGTGAACATGTTGTGTGTAGGACCTGAGGCGTGAACATGTTGTGTGTAGGACCTGAGGCGTGAACATGTTGTGTGTAGGACCTGAGGTGTGAACATGTTGTGTGTAGGACCTGAGGCGTGAACATGTGTGTTGTGTGTAGGACCTGAGGTGTGAACATGTGGTGTGTAGGACCTGAGGCGTGAACATGTGTGTTGTGTGTAGGACCTGAGGCGTGAACATGTGTGTTGTGTGTAGGACCTGAGGCGTGAACATGTGTGTTGTGTGTAGGACCTGAGGCGTGAACATGTGTGTTGTGTGTAGGACCTGAGGTGTAAACATGTGTGTTGTATGTAGGACCTGAGGTGTAAACATGTTGTGTGTAGGACCTGAGGTGTAAACATGTGGTGTGTAGGACCTGAGGTGTGAACATGTGTGTTGTGTGTAGGACCTGAGGTGTGAACATGTGTGTTGTATGTAGGACCTGAGGTGTGAACATGTGTGTTGTGTGTAGGACCTGAGGTGTAAACATGTGGTGTGTAGGACCTGAGGTGTGAACATGTGTGTTGTGTGTAGGACCTGAGGTGTGAACATGTGGTGTGTAGGACCTGAGGTGTAAACATGTTGTGTGTAGGACCTGAGGTGTAAACATGTTGTGTGTAGGACCTGAGGTGTGAACATGTTGTGTGTAGGACCTGAGGTGTGAACATGTTGTGTGTAGGACCTGAGGTGTGAACATGTGTGTTGTGTGTAGGACCTGAGGTGTGAACATGTTGTGTGTAGGACCTGAGGTGTGAACATGTTGTGTGTAGGACCTGAGGTGTGAACATGTGGTGTGTAGGACCTGAGGTGTGAACATGTGTGTTGTGTGTAGGACCTGAGGTGTGAACATGTTGTGTGTAGGACCTGAGGTGTGAACATGTGGTGTGTAGGACCTGAGGCGTGAACATGTGTGTTGTGTGTAGGACCTGAGGTGTGAACATGTTGTGTGTAGGACCTGAGGCGTGAACATGTTGTGTGTAGGACCTGAGGTGTAAACATGTTGTGTGTAGGACCTGAGGTGTAAACATGTTGTGTGTAGGACCTGAGGTGTGAACATGTGGTGTGTAAGACCTGAGGTGTGAACATGTTGTGTGTAAGACCTGAGGTGTGAACATGTGGTGTGTAAGACCTGAGATGTAAACATGTGGTGTGTAGGACCTGAGGTGTGAACATGTGTGTTGTGTGTAGGACCTGAGGTGTGAACATGTTGTGTGTAGGACCTGAGGTGTAAACATGTTGTGTGTAGGACCTGAGGTGTAAACATGTTGTGTGTAGGACCTGAGGTGTGAACATGTTGTGTGTAGGACCTGAGGTGTGAACATGTTGTGTGTAGGACCTGAGGTGTAAACATGTTGTGTGTAGGACCTGAGGCGTGAACATGTTGTGTGTAGGACCTGAGGTGTGAACATGTTGTGTGTAGGACCTGAGGCGTAAACATGTTGTGTGTAGGACCTGAGGCGTGAACATGTTGTGTGTAGGACCTGAGGTGTGAACATGTTGTGTGTAGGACCTGAGGTGTGAACATGTTGTGTGTAGGACATGAGGTGTGAACATGTTGTGTGTAGGACCTGAGGCGTGAACATGTTGTGTGTAGGACCTGAGGTGTGAACATGTGTGTTGTGTGTAGGACCTGAGGTGTAAACATGTTGTGTGTAGGACCTGAGGTGTGAACATGTTGTGTGTAGGACCTGAGGTGTGAACATGTGTGTTGTGTGTAGGACCTGAGGTGTAAACATGTTGTGTGTAGGACCTGAGGTGTAAACATGTTGTGTGTAGGACCTGAGGTGTAAACATGTTGTGTGTAGGACCTGAGGTGTGAACATGTTGTGTGTAGGACCTGAGGTGTGAACATGTTGTGTGTAGGACCTGAGGTGTGAACATGTTGTGTGTAGGACATGAGGTGTGAACATGTTGTGTGTAGGACCTGAGGCGTGAACATGTTGTGTGTAGGACCTGAGGCGTGAACATGTTGTGTGTAGGACCTGAGGTGTGAACATGTTGTGTGTAGGACCTGAGGCGTGAACATGTTGTGTGTAGGACCTGAGGTGTGAACATGTTGTGTGTAGGACCTGAGGCGTGAACATGTGTGTTGTGTGTAGGACCTGAGGTGTGAACATGTGTGTTGTGTGTAGGACCTGAGGTGTGAACATGTTGTGTGTAGGACCTGAGGTGTGAACATGTGGTGTGTAGGACCTGAGGTGTGAACATGTGTGTTGTGTGTAGGACCTGAGGTGTAAACATGTTGTGTGTAGGACCTGAGGTGTGAACATGTTGTGTGTAGGACCTGAGGTGTGAACATGTTGTGTGTAGGACCTGAGGTGTGAACATGTGTGTTGTGTGTAGGACCTGAGGTGTGAACATGTTGTGTGTAGGACCTGAGGTGTGAACATGTGGTGTGTAGGACCTGAGGTGTGAACATGTGTGTTGTGTGTAGGACCTGAGGTGTGAACATGTTGTGTGTAGGACCTGAGGTGTGAACATGTTGTGTGTAGGACCTGAGGTGTGAACATGTGTGTTGTGTGTAGGACCTGAGGTGTGAACATGTGTGTTGTGTGTAGGACCTGAGGTGTGAACATGTTGTGTGTAGGACCTGAGGTGTGAACATGTGGTGTGTAGGACCTGAGGTGTGAACATGTGTGTTGTGTGTAGGACCTGAGGTGTGAACATGTTGTGTGTAGGACCTGAGGTGTGAACATGTGGTGTGTAAGACCTGAGGTGTGAACATGTTGTGTGTAAGACCTGAGGTGTGAACATGTGGTGTGTAAGACCTGAGATGTAAACATGTGGTGTGTAGGACCTGAGGTGTGAACATGTGTGTTGTGTGTAGGACCTGAGGTGTGAACATGTTGTGTGTAGGACCTGAGGTGTAAACATGTTGTGTGTAGGACCTGAGGTGTAAACATGTTGTGTGTAGGACCTGAGGTGTGAACATGTTGTGTGTAGGACCTGAGGTGTGAACATGTTGTGTGTAGGACCTGAGGTGTAAACATGTTGTGTGTAGGACCTGAGGCGTGAACATGTTGTGTGTAGGACCTGAGGTGTGAACATGTTGTGTGTAGGACCTGAGGTGTAAACATGTTGTGTGTAGGACCTGAGGCGTGAACATGTTGTGTGTAGGACCTGAGGTGTAAACATGTTGTGTGTAGGACCTGAGGTGTAAACATGTTGTGTGTAGGACCTGAGGTGTGAACATGTTGTGTGTAGGACCTGAGGTGTGAACATGTTGTGTGTAGGACCTGAGGTGTGAACATGTTGTGTGTAGGACATGAGGTGTGAACATGTTGTGTGTAGGACCTGAGGTGTGAACATGTTGTGTGTAGGACCTGAGGTGTGAACATGTTGTGTGTAGGACCTGAGGTGTGAACATGTTGTGTGTAGGACATGAGGCGTGAACATGTTGTGTGTAGGACCTGAGGCGTGAACATGTTGTGTGTAGGACCTGAGGTGTGAACATGTTGTGTGTAGGACCTGAGGCGTGAACATGTGTGTTGTGTGTAGGACCTGAGGTGTGAACATGTGTGTTGTGTGTAGGACCTGAGGTGTGAACATGTTGTGTGTAGGACCTGAGGTGTGAACATGTGGTGTGTAGGACCTGAGGTGTGAACATGTGTGTTGTGTGTAGGACCTGAGGTGTAAACATGTTGTGTGTAGGACCTGAGGCGTGAACATGTTGTGTGTAGGACCTGAGGCGTGAACATGTGTGTTGTGTGTAGGACCTGATGTGTGAACATGTGGTGTGTAGGACCTGAGGTGTGAACATGTTGTGTGTAGGACCTGAGGCGTGAACATGTTGTGTGTAGGACCTGAGGTGTGAACATGTTGTGTGTAGGACCTGAGGCGTGAACATGTGTGTTGTGTGTAGGACCTGAGGTGTGAACATGTGGTGTGTAGGACCTGAGGTGTGAACATGTTGTGTGTAGGACCTGAGGTGTGAACATGTTGTGTGTAGGACCTGAGGTGTGAACATGTGTGTTGTGTGTAGGACCTGAGGCGTGAACATGTGTGTTGTGTGTAGGACCTGAGGCGTGAACATGTGTGTTGTGTGTAGGACCTGAGGCGTGAACATGTGTGTTGTGTGTAGGACCTGAGGCGTGAACATGTGTGTTGTGTGTAAGACCTGAGGTGTGAACATGTTGTGTGTAGGACCTGAGGTGTGAACATGTGGTGTGTATTAACAGCAGGAGTTTAAAGTGGATTCTGTGTTGGACAGGAAGTCTCATTGGGGACTCGAGCAGCAGCTGTCTGATCCAGTTCCCATTGCCAACATGTGGGAACTGTATTGAAACTGATCTACTACAAATATGATCCGCTCTCTCTTCAGATCGCGGGCCATCCCAAAACATACAATTTCCTTTTTCATTTTGCCAAACTGCAGTTTGTTCATAAAACTAAATCCTGCTGTGTAAAACCAGCACCTCTGTTCATGTCTCTCTCTCTTCTGGCCAGCATTGTGCACTGACTTTTACTATTTCCTGTCCTTGTTGAGCTTTGATATCTCCCTGTGCTGCATGGCTCAGATATCCAGAAGAAACCTCTTTGTTTCCTCTGAGCCTCCAACTGTGCTCCAAAACCCTCCCTGTTAACATGCCTCCATGTTGTGCAGAATCACTTAGCCTAATCACTTGAATGATACCAGACAGCCAGATGACTAACGAGTTCAGCGCCTTGAACAACTAAAGTACGAAAGAAAGTTTAGAGTTAAATGAAATTAAATTTCCCTGCATATTTTAAATTGTTGGAAACCTTTTTAGGAGTTCGGACATCAGGAGGGAACTTGGAGTTGAGGCGCTACTCCTTTGCGTCGAAAGGAGTCAGCTGAAGTGGTTCGGGCATCTGATCAGGATCCTCCTGGGCGCCTCCCTCTGGAGGTTTTCCGGGCACGCCCAACTGGCAGGAGAACCCAGGGAAGACCCAGGACACGCTGGAGGGATTATATCTCCCAGCTGGCCTGGGAACGCCTCGGGATCCCCCAGGATGAGCTGGAAAATGTTGCGGGGGAGAGGAAAGTCTGGGTCAGCTTGCTTGGCCTGCTGCCACCGCGACCTGACCCCAGATAAGCGGAAGATGATGGATGAAAACCTTTTTACTGCCAATCAGTTTATCTCTTATCTCCATCTAAAGTTGAATGTGACATTATCGCTCACGTAGAGCAAGAAAATAAGTCCAGCAAAGAGCAGCCGAGAAGAATCCTCTGAGTGGCAGGAGATGTTTTCAGATTAGTCAAACTGGATCATCATGAACACTCGTCGGGCCTCATTCACCAACTGTTCTTAAAACCCTCTTCTGCAGTTCTGACAAAGATTCTGGTGTTTGCCGGTGTTTTCTTATTTGGGATTAGTTTTTAGGTCAAATCAATATCTACACACACTCATAGCACACTGACACACCTCTGAGTCGGACATGTTTATTGGTTACTGTGTTTTCTTCAGTTCTACAATTGTATATAACTATTACTTGCTATTACTGCTATTACTGCTCCTGAACGTGGCCAAGACCAGAGAGATGGTGGTCGACTTCAGGAGGAAGACGACGGCTCCACAACCGCTGAGAGTTCTGGGAGAGGAGGTGGACATGGTTGAGGAGGACAAGTACCTGGTGTCTCCATAACAACAGACTGAACTGGAAGACCAACATCAACGCTGTCTACAAGAAGGGGATGAGTCGACTCTTTTTCTTGAGGAAACTTCGATCCTTCAATGTGTGCAGCGAGATGTTGGAGATGTTCTACCATCTGTTGTGGCCAGTGAACTGTACTTCGCTGTGGTCTGCTGGGGGAGCAGCATTGGAGCCGGAGACACCAACAGACTTAACAAACTGGTTAAGAAGGCCGGCTCCATCATTGGCTGCAATCTGGACAGCCTGGAAAAGGTGGTGGAGAGGAGGACGCTGAACAAACTATTGTCCATGTTGGATAATCCTGTCCACCCTCTCAACCACCTGCTGCAGGGACAGAGGAGGACGTTCTCCAAAAGATTCCTCCAGCTGCTGTCACAAGGACAGATACAGGAGATCATTCCTGATACAGGAGATCATTCCTGCCCACTGCAATAAGACTGTACAATAACTCACCTCTGGCAAAATCCATCACACAACAATAACACTGTTGTCTGTTGTCTGTTTTTCTTGGTTGTTTAAATATATATATATATATATATATATATTTAATATATTTAAATATATTTAAGCACTCAGAACGCTCCAAAAAAGAAGTGAAACTCTGGACACTTCCCACCCTAAACAGTCGCCATCTTGGCTCCGTACAGGAAAGGGGCGGGGCCACCGACATAAAGGATTTTCAAATTAAAGTGTGTGAGGAAACTGCAGCTGTTCCTGAACACAAAGTGTTTATTTTCCACTGCTGCTGCTGGACAGAAGAATCAGTGTGTTTATTGAGTCTGCTGCTCTCTCAATATAGTTTAACATTAACAATAAATACAGCAACTTTTCTGTAAATAGTTATCTTCCTCTTGTGATAAAAAATATTGCTCTGAAGCTCAGTTCTGGGGCTGTTCTGTAAATAGTTTTCTAATAGAGAATACATTTAGCAATTTTTGACCAACCCATATCAACTTTCTGCTTAAATGAACAACTTTTGGTTACTTCCCACCCACTTGCAGTCTAAGCACCACCCACTTCTGGGTTAAGCCCCGCCCCACCCGAGGACTGACACAGATCATTTAGTTGGTTTAACAGAAATGGATACAGATAACATTTTGTATGGTTGCCATGGCAATTGGGTCACAAAAAAAAGAAAAGTTTGAGTGGCAACATGTTGGTGAGATTGAATGCAGCGTGTTCATGTAACCAGACAGTTCCTGATATAAGAAAAGGGTTCAAAAGAAGAAAAAAAATGCATCTCTCAGAGGAGTGTATTAAGGGAAGTGCATCATTTGGGACACAGCCTCGGTCCAGCCCTCTCCTCGATGCTCGGGGGTCTGGGAATAAGATGCTGATACACTGCTGATAAAATATTGTGCAGAATTTAATCTGATTCCAATTCCCAAAAAATTGGGACGTTGAGTAAAATATAAATAAAAACATTGCAATGATCTGCAAATCTCATGAACCCATATTTAACTGCAGAGAGACTGAAGACAACATATTAAATGTTGAAACTGAGAAATTATATTGTTTTATTAAAAGTATTATTAAAATTAATTATTTTGAATTTGATGGCAGCAAGATGTCTCAAAATAGTTGAACAGAGTCATGTTTCCCACTGTGCTGCATCACCTCTTTTTTTAACAACACTGTAAACATTTGGGAACTGAGGAGACCAGTTTCTGGAGTTTTGAAAGTGAAATGTGGTCCCATTCTTCCCTGATATAGGATTTCATCTGCTCAACAGTTCAGGATCACCTTTGTTGTATTTTTCACGTGATGATGCTCCATATGTTTTCAATGGGTGACAGGTCTGGACAGCAGGAGGCCAGTTTATCAGCGGACTCTTCTACTAGAGAACCATGCTGTTGGAATACGTGCAGAATGTGGTTGGACGTTGTTCTGCTGAAATAAACAAGACATTCCCTGAAAGAGACGTTGTCTGGATGGCAGCATATGTTGCTCCAAAACCTGAATATCTCATTCAGCATTAATGCTTCCTTCCAGATGTTCAAGCTACCCATGCCATGTGCACTAATGCATCCCTGTACCATCGCGAATGCTGGCTTTTGAACTCAGCACTGATAGCAAGCTGGATGGTCCCTCTCCTCTTTACCCCAGAGCAATTAGTGTTCATGATTTCCAAACAGAATCTCAGATTGTGATCCATCAGACCTCAGGACAGTTTTCCACTTCACCTCAGTCCATCTTCAATGATCTCGGTCCAGAGAAGGCGGCGGTGTTTTTGGATCATGTTTCTATCTGGTTTCTTCTTTGGAGAGTTTTAACATCATTTGTGGACGCAGCGATGAACTGTGTTCACAGACGATGGTTTTCACAAGTGTTCCTGAGCCCATGCAGTGATTTCCACTCAAGAATCGTGTTTTTAATGCAGTGCTGCCTGAGGGCCCGAAGATCACCACCATCCAATATTGGTTTTCAGCCTCGTCCCTTGTGTTCAGAGATTTCTCCAGATTCTCTGAATCTTTTAATGATATTATGAACCGTAGATGATGAAATCCACTAATTCTTTGCAATTTTACATTTAGGAACATTATTCTTAGATTGTCGCACTAATCTTTTTAGGGGGCCCTGCATCATGATAAAAACATCTGCGTATATAAAGTAAATAGATTAATTTTAAGTTGCAGCCCAATATTCAAATATGTAGAAACACTAACAAATATTAAAACCATGTAAAATGGTAGAGTTATGTTTCTCACTGAGAAATGAACTCGATGAGAGAGTGTTGAAGATGAAAATTCATATGTCTGTAAATTCACTCGGTTGCCATCTTCACCACTATTACTGATATCTTGTGCATGTCTCTTCCTTCTTGTCCACAATAGACTACATTTTGCTTCCCTTGAACTAAAGTACCATTGGAGTCACTGTATTTCAAAGCTGCTCCACTCCTTTCTTACAAGAAGCCATGTCTTCATATGTTCCCAGCCTTTGCTTTGATGCCTCCTTCCTGATTACTCTTTCCTCACCTAAATGCATTCCCCCTCCTCTTTAATGCATTTTCCTTACTTTAATACATTTATTGTCCCTGGGCATGCTGAGGCAGGATCTGTTTGAGCTCCATGTATTGATTGTTGTGGGGAATTTGATGCCCAGAGACTTGCTGTTCTCCTCTCCTCCTCTTTCCTCTCTCCTCCACCCTGGGGGAATTTTAAATGGAAACACATTACTATGAATCACACAGCAGGGAGCTCCATGATTGATAGCATTGCTTACCATTTACTAGTCACTGTCTGGAGATAAGCCCTGAATTTATGGAGTATTGGAAATCCTTGCCGCTGCTACATGTGGATTAGAGTGAGGAACAGCTCCCCCTGTACTGCTGCTGGAATCACCTGGTTAACAGCTTAAGTTGAAAGCAAGAAGGCCATTTCATTGTTTATTAAAATTAATATTTTGTGTTGTTGTTGGCGGGACTGCTACTGTAAACCAGTGGGGAAGTGGCTGCAGGATGATGTGTGTGTGTGTGTGTGTGCGTTATGGTATGTAGTCACTTTTTTTTTGCCTCTACCTCCAACCTGTGAAGCACAAAGCTGAAAAGCCACCGTGACTTTGCGCACCTTAAAATTCACAGTTGGAGATCAGTGGAGGTAAATGGACCGGGGCCACCCTCTGTATCCATCTTAAGCTCTATACCCGCTTTGTCCTGAACAGGGTCACGGGGGGCTGGAGCCTATCCCAGCTCACTTAGGGTGAAGGCAGGGTACACCCTGGACAGATTGCCAGTCCATCACAGGGCCACATAAAGACAGACGGAAACGAAGACCATTCACACCTAAGGCCAATTTGTAGAACCACCAATTAACCTGAGGTGCATGTTTTTGGATGGTGGGAGGAAGCCGGAGTACCTGGAGAGAACCCACGCAGGCACAGGGAGAACATGCAAACTCTGCACAGAAAGGCCCAGGACCGGATTCGAACGCGGAACCTTTTTACTGTGAGGCAACAATGCTAATCACTGCACCACTGTGCCGCCCACTGTCTATGTATTTAATCAAAATGTAACATTATAAAATAATGTGGTGAGTTCAGCTTTCCTTCCTCAAAAGCAAATTACAGGCCTATGGTTATATCATTATTATTATTATTCAAGCTTTTGACCGATGTCCAGTGAAACTCCGCTGCCTCTGTACCTCACAACTGTTTGCAAACTGAAGTTTTTTCATCTCGGAAGCAAATGGCAGATAAAAAAAAAAAAAAAAAAAACAATAGTTTAAGGATAGTACTTCAAACCTTCATTTTTTTTGTTTGGGTCGTGTGATGTATGTCTTATGGAATAAATAAATGACATTGTATATAAATGTACTGTAGCTATCTACATCTGCAGCATGGCAGTTCAGATTTTACTCCCACAGACATGACCCAAAGTTGTTGTTTTTAATTCTTTTTTTTTTTTACAGTTTTGTATGCATAACTCAAGTAACCATGAATTGGGCTCCGAGTGGTGCCAGAGGTGGTCCCCCACACTCCACGTCCCTGAATGCACCTTGTATGTAGAGACAGAGGGCTGACATGTTGCTATGCAGGCTGCATGGATGCACAGAAGGCATTTCTTTTCTCAAGGTTCTTTTTAAAAACCACAGGTCGTTCACCTCAAACAAATATTCTTATACTGTTGAAAAAAAAAAAAAAAAATCTAACCTCAGGTTTTTGACTTTAAATGCTTCTAAAAGATTTGTAGATTGTGAAGATCTGACTGAAACACTGTTCGTACCCCAGAGCTGCTTTCAGGTTGGTGACCTCAAAACCAACTTGCAGTCCTCAATTTTTCTACTTCAGCATCGAGTTCATATTTAATACCTCAGAGGCTTCTTGAAATCCTGTTTTTCTCACTGTTTCTGTACCTTTTTAAAAACACACATAAACCTCCACTTTTATACTTTTGAAAAGCAGCCTACACATCAGCTTTTATACCTGGAAAGCTGTTCATAGACATCATTTTTTTGTATCCCTGAAGCACCTTACAGACTTTAGATTTCACCTCGGGTGGACCCGTTTTTCAAATATTTGCTGGAAAACTGGATCTACTGAGGGCTATAAATTCCAGACCTCTGTTTTTTGACCTCTTGCGTTTTACAGACCTGTGTTCTTGTATGGGGCTATTTTTCTTTGGAAGCACTGAGTAGACATTCAAGTGTTATCCAAAGGCAACTGGCCTTGCTTCTTGTATCTTAAAGACATTACACTTCTCATCTACAACCCCGTTTCCCAAAAAATTGGGATGGTGTAAATAACCACAATCCCATATTTAATTGCAAAAAGACAACATATCAAATGTTGAAACTGAGAAATTGTATTGTTGTATGAAAAACAATGTTTATTTTGCACCAAATATCTTGGCGATAGTTTGGGCCACGAGGAGTAATCTACTGTTTGTTTTGTTCAGTTTGATTGTTGGTAGGTCACCTAGGAAACAGAGTGAGGGGGATGATGGGATGTGGCAACTCAGGAAGAAGGACAGTGACTCTGTGATTTCCTTCCAGAAGTGATTAATGGGTGTGCAGTGCCAGGTGGCGTGAACGTAGCTCTCCCGACTGTTTTGCGTTTAACGTGAACAGACATCTGATGAGAATCCTATTTTAAACATTTTGCGCCCAGTATAATGAATTCTGTGGAGTATCGTATACTGTATGACTTGAAGGTTGGCGACTTTTGAAATGAAGATGTTTTTAGAACTTTGGTTCCAGAAGTCGGCATCAGGAGTAATGGATATAACCATTCCCAATTTATTGATGGTATGGATAGGACTGTAATATTATTCTATATATTTTGAAAAGGAGCTGTTTTGAAGAAGTGACCGTCATTAATTCTGAGGCACAGGGCAAATGTCATAATGTTGTACTTTGTTTGAATGGATGATTTAAGTTGCAGATGTTCCAGAAATTAAATGGACCTGATTCCAAACTTCGGAAACAAGTGTGGGAAACCCAGCATGTTATTATGGAAGATGTGTTTCCAGGTTTTCACAATTGCTAAGAATCGTGTCGTGAAACCTTCCACCCTTTTTTTTTTTTCAGAACTGTAAGCACAAAACCCAATTTTTAAACTGCATTCACAAAACCTCTGACTCTTCCTGCAAAATCAATCACCTCAAAACAGTCTCCAAACCAAACTATGTTGTCACATCATGCTCCAAGCCATTTAAAATTAAAACACTACTGGGCATCCATCACACACTGCATCAAAACATATACAACATGTTTGTTTATAATACAGTGAATTCATTGAGAATTAAAAAAAAAAGAAAACATTTCATAACTCAGCAGATTCAGCATTTTAGTAAAAAACACAGTTATGGAAATGAACAAAGACGAAATGTAAATCAGAAGATGTTCCGTCGGAGGACCTGGTCAATGATGTAAAGGCTGACACTGTTGATTCCCTCCAAATTTCCAATAAGTCTGCTGTATTTCATGCAGTCTAATGGTGTTGTTTTAAACAAGCATGTTACAGTAACTATGAGGGCCTCTTACTGTTGGAGAACACAGGTGTCCTTCCACCCTCGCATGAAAGTCTGTCAATTCTACAAAACAGGTCAACGTTCAGTTACAAAATTTTACATTCAGCACCGTACCAACAGTGATGGACTTTGTCTCCTTTACAGTCTGTCTACTGCTAAAGTGATGAACTGAAACATCTATATATACAGGCGTAATGTAAACTTCCAATACTTTCAAACCTGTTCTCTTCATTT
This sequence comes from Embiotoca jacksoni, assembly GCF_022577435.1. NCBI lineage: Eukaryota > Metazoa > Chordata > Actinopteri > Embiotocidae > Embiotoca > Embiotoca jacksoni. Next base: position 610,676 of record NW_027185430.1, read on the forward strand.
AATCTCTGGATGGCGATGGACACAGAGAATCTGTTGATGTTAGGTTGTACTTTTTGCTCTGCTTCTCTCGTTGTCTTTCCATGAACAACAACATGCAGTAATTTATTACAGTAGCTCGTATTTCATTAGAAAATTGCTCTTCCTTGTCCCCCTCCTCTTCTTCCACATATCCCATTATGAACAACTTCTGAACTGGCTTGTAGTGGTTTTTGCAAGAAGTGTGATCAGGAGGTTCATCCACAGTTCCTGACTTCTCATCTCGTGGGGTCCCACGTGAGACCCACCCGGCCATCAGGTGCGTTGTTAAGGTCCTTGTGTGAATGGGTCTCAGAGTTTCTGGGAATAGATGTCAGGACTCCGTTGTAAGAAGCTGATAGGTGATGTCATAGACCACCTTCTCTGTTTGGTGCTGTTTGATGTCACTTCTCTTTCAGTTAGTTGCCTTTGGATAACACTTTGATCTGCCAATACCTGGCATAGCGTGTAGACATCCATCTTTATATATACTGTAGGTTACAGATCTGAGGTCATTTTAGGCACTTTGGATTACAAATATATTTTCTATCGGAGCAGAAACCTCTCTGAGAACAGCTTGTGTACCTAATAACACAGTCCAGACCTCAGGCTTTATACATGAAGAAGTGCATTCGGATGTGCTTTAATGTCTGAGCCCTGTGTTCAGGGAGTAGATCTCTAGCACTGTGATGTAGTTTTGTTCTATCTGCATAGTTTCAGACCACACCGGGTGTGTTTGGTACTCCTCATTTTTTTAATTTGCTGATTTGGTCATTTTCCTAGATTTTTATTTTTTTGACGTGCTTCTACCGTGGGTTAGTAGGCTGTGTTGTTATGTCCTATGATGTGAGCCTACAGACAATACAGCTAACCTGGATCAAAGATTTGTGGCTGTGTTTTTAGCTATACAAAATTACTTTTAGTTATTTAAAAAAAAAAATGATGTGGTGTCTATATTCTGTGTGTTAGCTTTCGTAGATCACCGTGCACAGGAGGTTTTATTTGGAAATGGACCGGATGCTCTCTGCTGTTCCCGTGTGTGTGTCTTTCTGCACCTGATCTGTCCTCTGAAGCTTGAGCAGCTTTCATCAGAAATAGACTCGATGTGTAGCGGAGCAGAGTGGAGAGCTGCTTCAGGAACATTTCAGGTGCATCTGATGGAATAACAAGTGCTGTAAAGAGCGGCCCGTCACAGCCGGGTCCGGTGGAGTCCAGAGGTTAGACGGAGCTTGCAGACAGGGCTTATATCACTGAGGTAGTTTATAGACCTCTGCATTTGTCACTTCAGAATCACTTTTTGTATTTTTATTCCTTAGAAACAGAGATCAGGCTTTCTGTTATTATTTAAAAGCCTTGGCTTTCACACACAAGGTAGGAAGAAAACCTGTGAGAGGTCTTTTATTCTCCAGAGGCAGTTCATAAACTTAATTTGATTTATTCTTTTAACCATTTTCAAAAATGCAAAATGTAGGAAGTATTATGTCCTATGTTTAGTCAGGGTAAAAGGTCGGGTGTGGATTTGGAGGGTAGGTGTATAGCTAGACCTTCCTACCATGAAAAAAAGTATCTGGACGGGTCACCAAAACATCAGACAATTTTGGGGAAACATTATCTTAGCGATCATGATGATAAAATGTTTTTTTTTGTTTTTGTTTTTGTATTATTATTATTATTATTGTTTTATTCTATTTAAAAAAATTTGCTGAGCCAAACCTTTACTATTTTCGGTCGTCACATGTTCGATCTATCTCTTTTCAAAGGTTTTTAATTTTTTGTATTTGTGTGTATCTCTGAAAGGCCTGAATAAACACCACATTTTCTTCAGTTTATTTGATGCACTGACCACCATGAGGATGCTACAGTTTTAATCAAATACCAATAATTAATGTCCTTTTTCATGAATCATAACTGTCTTTGATGTGGAACCAATCGCTGATTTAGGTGTCTAAGGTGTCTGTCGTTTATTTGTCATAACCATGATCTAAAACTAACTCTACCACAGATGCCATTAGCAGATATTGCAAGACGTTTGAATAATAAAGTAATGGAAAACTTTTACTGTATACATTCACATCAGCTCATTTATAAGTAGCCTGGGGAAATAATTCTTACAACCTTTTGATATAAAACTTGTTCTGACCTCATACTGTGCTGGCAGACCTCACCTCCTCTCAGGTCGGTTACATTTGACTGTTTTGCAGATTTTATGTCCAAGGAGGACCTCGGAGACATTAGAGGACCGTTAGCATCCAACATGTAATAATCATTTGGTTTCAAGCTGGGTTTACAAAGCTCCGTCTCTGTAGCGCTGTGTTCTGTTCAGACTGGTAGTCACGGCGGGCAGGTAGCCAGGAGGATGACTGATCAAAGTCTAAAGCGTTTCATCATGTTAATATCCTGCCACACTGGGACCGAACATTTGATCCACATGCCCTGATATTCAACACGTGGTTTTACATCCATGTCTTACCAGCACATTACACACGGGGGGCTGCTTCTGTGGTGCGGACCTCATTATTGAACATGACTTAATTCTCCTTGACACAAAGCCAATTCAGGGAGTGATTGTTTCACAGGTTCATCCTCTCTCACCACACAGCGTGAGGGCAGCAGGGTGGTGGTGGAGGTAGGGAGTATCAGGCGATGAAAGACCTGAGCTGAGGTTGAAACCGTTGTCAGGCGGTGTGGAAGCATTGAGAGGACCCGGTATAGCCCATCACTCCCTGAGAGACTGAGAGGGTGAGAGCTGGTAATTAATTTGGAGAGAGCTGATATTGGTTTTGATGCACCAGAGACTGACAACACTGGCTGACTGGTGCATGTGCCTGTACTCATGTCTCTGTGTGTGTGTGTGTGTGTGTGTGTGTGTGTGTGTGTGTGTGTGTGTGTGTGTGTGTGTGTGTGTGAAAACAGGAAGCAGTTGGAGTGAAAGATGAGGGGGGTGAAGATGAGGGGGGTGAAGATGAAGCTGCGTGTTTCTGCTTCCTGTCCCCGGCCTCCTGCTACTCTGCAGCTCATCTACTCGTATCTCATCTCTCCTCTCTTTCACACCGATCCATCTCTCCATCCCTCTCCTGTCCTCTCTCGCCCTCCCCTCTTCCTCTGTCACGAGTGTCATTTTTATTTTTTTTAAATAATGAAACTATTCTCGGTGTGGCAAATTATTAATATTGCAGAATGGGCACAGGCTTGTTTTCCATCAGTTCATTCACTTACAAAGATCCCGGACTCGACTGCAGGCGTACAGTTACAGCACTGTTATTCAAACCCACAAATAGGTCAAGACTGAAACAAATTCAAGATTGTTTTATAAACACCAAAGAAGAATGAGAAAATAAATTGGTGAAGGCAAGATGGCAAATTAATTTATAATAGTAAGCTCTGTCACAAAAAAAATGTAAATTAAGTTTTGGATGAACATTATTCTGAAAATCTTTATTTTGTTTTATTTTTAAATTACAACTGGTTTGGAATCTGCTTTTTGTGTGTTCAGTAAAAAGCATATTTCATTGTTAGTAGAAGAAAAATTATTGGACTGACAATCCCACAAATGTCAAATATTTCTTAGAAACAAAGAAACTACAACACAAGTCTTTCCTTTTTTCAGGGTCACGTGGGACTGGAGTCCTCCAGCTGGCACTGAGACGGAAGACGAGGAAACGCAGGACAGGTCAGCAGCTCGTCTTCTGTTTTTACATTTTTCATTTCTAAATGATTGACCTGATTTCAATGCTCCAGTGAGACATTTCCCTCAGATCGTACTGTTCACATTTTAATTTAGTCACAACTGGTCTCCCTCTTGCTTCGTTCCCCCGCCGTCTCGTTCTTTTCTTTTACAAAGTGTGCATCTAAGACAGGGCCCATGGCAGCGGTGAAACTAGGTCCTGGGCTTCAAATAGCAGCCCATTGTGTCCCAGGGGCTCACAGCCGAGGAAAGGCCAGGAGAAACACACACACACACACACACACACACACACACACACACACACACACACACACACACACACACACACACACACACACACACACACAGTGGGAGAGAGTGAGAGATAGAGGGCGAATTGTTTGATGAAAATTAATATTTGTCATTTGGTGCCGCAGACAATCCCCCCGTGGACATGTCCGGTACAGCGGGTATTGTTTGAATCCATCTCTTTAGAAGATACCGGTGAACCTGTGTTTCCAGCGCAGTCGGAAAATTTGGGTTTGTGCACTTCCTGTACATGTTCTTTGATGTGCTCTGGGACCGCTGGCTTTACCAGGATCATACTGTTTATCATTCTGCGTGATGTCATGCAAGCTCGTTTTTCTAAGTGTGTGTGTGTGTGTGTGTGTGTGTGTGTGTGTGTGTGTGTGTGTGTGTGTGTTTTGTCCCCTAGTCCTTCATGTCTTCACAACACAAAACGAGTCCTCTTCTGTTGCAAGAGATCAGGTTTTCTATTTGTAAGAATTTATAAGAGCATAGTGGGTGTGAAGGTTGTCTGTAATGTAGAGGTCACGAGAAAAATAAGTCTGAATCACAACCAAAGTACAGTGAAACACAGTTACACAACATTTCATTGTAAAGCGTACAATTTTATAGACAGAAAAAAGCTTATAATATTGCACATTTTGTTTTTATGAAAGACAAATGTGAAAGTTCTTCTTTATAAGCTTTATATCTTTATGTTTTTTGGTTTGTCCATTCGTCCTACTCCGTTAACTGACACCTCGAGGCAAATTTTTTTGCCAAATTTAGGAAAGATATTCACATTTTCCCAAAGATAAACGGATTATACTTTGCAGGTGAAAGGTCAAGGTCACTCTGACTTTACATCGTCCCATCGTTTTCAATCCGATATAACAGAATGCCTTGAAAGAATATCTTTAAATGTGTCAGAAATGTTTACTTGGACTTTAAGTTTCAGTTTGTAAAAAATAAATCCCGTCCTGTAATTCGCCTTCATACTTTAGGAGGTGCTATTGAGTCACTACAGCATCCAGTTCCCTCTGTTCGATGTTAAAGCTTGGCTGCCTTCATATTCTTACTCCTCATACCTAAACACTGCATATCACACAATCTGATGTGTCACATTTTGCTTGAGCACCCTCCGGTTCCTCGAGCAGTTTCCCACTCTCCCCTGGTGTGTCGCCCAGACCCGCCTTGAATTCTTAATTTTCTAGGATTTGTTTAAGAGTCCTGCTTTACTGGATTCCCTGTATAGACCCCTCTCATTGGGCACAATTTGACTTGACATAGCGGGGAAAACAGACATTAATAATGACACCATTACATTTTTTGTAATCCCAGTAAAACCAAGTCAGTAAGTCGACAAACTTCTGGATCAAAAACAAACAAAAATAAATAAAGAGGTACAGTGTATGGCCAATAATAGGTTTTCAAATATGGTACCCATCTCTTCTCAGAGATCCATTGGTGAAGCTCAGCATCCCAGAACACCGACCAGCCTCAGTGGCTTCTTAGAGTAGCACAGCAGCATTTTTAACATGGGTTACCGTGGAGACCACAGCAGTGCCACCGGCAGCAGTAGCCACTCGCTCGTTACAGCTGACATTCAGACAACCCTCTTTATACACACACACACACACACACACACACACACACACACACACACACACACACACACACACACACACACTCACTCTCATACACACACACCGGTCAGACCTCACCTGTGTTTTATTATTAATGTTGTGGCTATGGCTTTTTAATGCAGCAGAGCAAAGGTCTCCAACAGCCTGATAACACATTGATGTGTTTTTTCACAGTAAGAACACAGTTTTTACAAACATTTAATTTCCATTGCAATCTTCCTTGTGTCACCCGTCATCTAGTTGTCACTTTAATGTTGGATTCATGCTGTCGTTTGGAGACGTGACAAGTCGGCCTGTTTATAGGAGGCGTTGGAGGAAGAGGGTGACAGCACTGTCAACAGCTCCCTTCTGTGGACGCATATCCAATTTGATGCAATTTTCTTTTTTTATGGTGCTCTCTGTCATGTTCAAATGTGTCCTATTGTTGGTCACAACATTGGATCATGGAATAAAAGTCTAGACAGCATCATTGAGAAAATACAGAAAGATGCCTCACAAGAGGGAGAGAATGAAGTTGGACTCAGATTGGCGCTTGTTCATTCAACGGCTTCATGAGACGGTTTCACCAGTTCTGTAAAGTGTAGTACTGTTGTCCGTTCCTGTCGTGTCGTTTTATGAGTCAGCTGTTCCAGTCTGACCGCCTGCTTGTTGTGTTGACCCAAAAAGTTAATTTTTGAAGGCCGTGTCAACCCCATGATATCATTGTGTTAATTGGACATGCAACAACTCGGCAACATCCAGCTAGAGCGCTGAGAGGCTGCACACTGTGCCACGTTTCACAGTCCTGAGATCATGATGACAGGCCACTGACGCCTCCGACCAAGACCTGTCTGACAGCCAGCGCACATTACCATCATTCTGACGCTTTAATTGTAAGGTGACGTCGTGCGTGTTTGAATGCATGTGTGTTAGTGGAAGCGGGGTCGGACCGGTGGGGTTCAGGAAGACGTTGAGGAGACTGTTATTTCAGTTTTGTTGAGGCTTGATTAGATCAATGGCGGGCACATAGACATGAAAGTGTATCACGATATTTATGGTATGTTTAGGGTAAGAAAATGAATATAAGTATGTATTTGACCAGAAGTAATTTGGGCATTCAGTCGTGAGAGAAAACACCGAAATCCAAGAAAATAAAACTTAAGCTTGACCATCATCAAATAATAAACAATAACAAAAACATGTATATATGTGTGTGTGTGTATAGCAATAAAAAAAAAAGTTGATATTTTGGCATAAATGTTAGCATTACAAGTCACTGTATTCAGAAACTAGACAACAATGCAATTGGCCTCCACACAGCATTTTAAAACGGAAAGTCAAAATTATATCATTTCTATCAAAACAAACTGTGCAAAATGTGTTTTATTTTGTATTTTTTATATACGTTCTTTGAGGGCCCATTTTCCTCTGCAGTAGTGGTCAGTCTGCAGTGTTAAATTAGGAACACGTGTAGTTTTCCTGCAGGAGATATGGATATCACATCAAATATGGATGGACAGCTGTTCATGTATCAAGTATTTTATCACTATATTTACACTGGTTTTAAACAAATTTGTAAGCTGTTGTAAAACATGAATTCTGTCACATTGTTTGCTGAGTTGTTGCTTCGTTTCTCATTTGTACATGTTTTCCATCTAATCCAGATCTGAGTTACTCTGAAAGCTGCATTCATACAAAGGTTGAGAGCTGCACTCGGGGAGATTGCCGACATTTGAGAGAGCTGGTTGTAATATTTTGTCATTTCACATTAAATGCTGTGCTCGAGAATCATGGTTGCAGTCAAGTCAAATTAATGGCAGGCAGCTCAATAAGCAAAATGATCTTTCCACATCATACGACTCATATTTTCTGTTCAAATTCAACACAATGGCTGCTGTTATTCTGGGAAAGCTTTTGAATTCTGAATTTCAAAGCGCTGCCGTCTCCCACTGAGGCTGAGCTGTTCGAATTAAATCAACACTGTTTCAGCATTCACATTTCTTTCTGCACCCTCTGATAACGCTCCTAATTTAGCACCAGTCAAAGTGTTTTATCTTTAGTGACCAATCAAGCGTCATCTGTTTTAATTTTAAGCCCCATTGTGCTATTGTAAGATCCATTTCACAGAGACATTCAGAGATGGGGGGAGGGGTGGTGGTGGTGGGGTGACAGAAAGATAAAAGGGAGAGAAGAGGAGAGAGTAACACAGAAACACCTGTTCTAGAAGCAGCTAATGACTGTCACCTCCTTCCATCCATCCTTCTCCCCCACTTTTCCCGGCCGGGTTGCCGTGGCAGCAGGCGAGCCGGGCTACTTCAGACCTTTTTTCTCCTCAACCACCCCAACTGGCTGAGGGTTTCTACTGCAGGCTTGTTCACTGTTGCATCCTAACTATTTCACACATAGTGCCCGTAGCGGGAGAAGGCACTTCCTATCCGGCGGTGGAAAATGTTGATGTGGTGAAGTGATGTAGGATCGTGAGTCTGGCCAGATGCTCTCTGCTTTCTGTGCTCCTCTGTTTGCCGTGTTGGAGTCGAAATGTGAGACTAATAATGATATTATTTCAATATATCATTGAAAATCAACCTCTTCCGACTTCATTTTAATGTCCTTTAGACATATCTTAATTTTAATATACTTACTTTTAAAAGTTTATTTTTATCTGTTTGCTTTTATTTATTTATTTCCTCCACACTTTCATACATTTATCGCGTCTGTTTAGCTGCTTTTATATACTTTTAATTATTCTAACCTATCTCATTTTTGAACCTACCTTCTGATTAACTGTAACTTTTTATCTTTTTAATACATTGTCCTCATCTTTTATATTCAATTCTGGTTTCTACTTCTTATCTCACTCTGTTTCACTACTCTTACTATCATTTTAGTGTTATTTTCTTTCATCTCTATTGTCTTGCGTGCTTTGGTCTCAAAATGTTTTTAAATCGTCTTATTTTCATTATTATTTGTTTTTAATCGTGCTTTTAATTTGTTCTCCAATTGATTTTATTGGTATACAACTGTCTTTGTTATTATTGGCCTGTCAATCATCTGTGAAGCACTTTGAACTGCACCAAAATGTATGAAAAGTGCTCTATAAATAAAGTTTGATTGATTATAATACGATTTGGGACAACCTGATAACTAAAATAGTTTAGCAGAGAAAAAAATACATGAAGGGATTTTTCAGCATGACATTGTTCCTGATTGTGACATGGTGCAGATGAAAGACTTATTTGATGTGTGTTTAAGGACATATCCTGGTCTAAAACAAGTACTAGAGGCCAAGCTAATGCCATGTGCGGTTTGACATGAAAATTCATGCTAAGTGAGTATAAATCCGAGACCACTTGTACAGTATTTGAAGAGGCTGCCATTTATTTATTTAAACAGCTGGAGACAAACTGATTTTCGCGTTTCTGAACTTTTCGTCCGTCCTCGCTGCTTCCTGCTGTCGTCCACCTTCCAGGCTCGTCGCAGCTCATCTCTAACCAGCCTAATTAAACGTGATTCTTGGCTGTGAACGAATACAGTTCAAAGTGTGCCTGAGTTGTAACACAACCTTGTGATGGCTGTATGGGACAACAAGATGTCACATAACCAAGTCACCCTGGTCACCCATTGACGGACGCTTGTCCTGCAGAAGTGTGTTCAGTTTACCAGCGGAACTCATGGAGGATCACCGTGGAGCAGAGAAACTGTGAATGTTTGTGTTCCACTGTGCCTCTCTTTTATGACAGTGTTTTATCTTGTAAAATGTGGCAGAAAGGAAGAAGCAGGTTTCTGCAACTGTAGTGCAGGAAGTGCAGTGATGCTCTATTTAAGAGGTAAAAGTGACACGTTGTATTATTAGTGTGTTGTGTTCGGAGAACCATTTTTAGTTTGGCAATCAAATTGACAGGTGTGACTGATCATTTTAATTCATTTGTACAAAAGGTCAAATTTTGTTGAATTGTATCTCTTCCATTGAAGAAAATCTAATTATACTCATTGTAGTTTTATTCTCAACATCACATCATGGCTAGACTGAAGGTTTCTAAGGGGCAGTGCGTGACTCTAAAAAATGCTTTGCTGAAACTGGATCAGTTGTATCTAAAGTACGATTGAAAGTGGCCACACCATCAGATGATCAATATCAAGCTTTGTTCACTCCAGATAGAAAAGCAAACTAAGCTTACATAAATAATTAAATTTGCAAAATAAAGCACACAAGTCCTGCAACAGAGGTCTGTCTAGTAGTAATCTCAAAAGATGGGTAGCTTCTCTAAACAGGAAAGCGAGGCCACTCAACTAAGGTGGGCTAAAACCGACCAGCATTTTTAACATGGATGATGGGAAATGGGTGTATTACTGCTGAATCCCGGTGAAAGATTAGTGTCAGTCAGAAGGTGGATGGAAGGAGACAAAGACACCACACCTCAAAGGTTGGCGGAACGAAGGCCAAACCAATTGGAGCTGTGACTGTCATGGACTTCCCTTCAGTTACCTTCCCTCAACCCGACTTGTCTACTGACACATGTCTTCAGCCTGCTCATGTGGATTCTCTATTCAATGACATTTGTTTGGTATATCGCTCCACATCACAACACAACCGGTTACTTCTGGTCACATGAAACACAAACATGCTAAATGAAAGGGGGACATACAAATACTAAGATGCAGTATGGTGAATTACATGTGAAGCTCCTCATTGTGGGGACATTGAATGGCTCTCTGAAAGCCTCCAGCTGATTCTCAATGCAGCTGTAAGAGCGCTGAGGTTTGTTGGCACAAAAGAACAATTTAGTTTCCCTACATTGGCCTCCTGTAAATCCGGAGTGGAATTTAAAGTTCTTCTAACAAAGCGCTTCATAATCCAGCCCCATCTCGTAATAAAGATGGTTTTCTACCCTATTGTCTTCCATAGAGCTTCATGCAGGCTTGCTTAAAGTTCAGGGTTTCCAAAGTAGACTTCAGAACCAGCTCCCGGTCCTGGTTCAGGAGGCAGACACCCTCTCTGCTGCTCTGATAGAGTTAATAGTTTGGATTTACCTGAACCGTCCCTCTGCTCTCGAAGCATCTGCCACTTCTGAATATTGTTTTAACATTTCCTGTGAGGTTAATATCTTATAGATCTTGTAATCTAACATGGCGTATTAATTGTGGTTGTCTGTTATTCTTACTCCCCCCACCAACCTACCTGATGTTTATTGTATTGATTGAATGGTATCTATATTCTGTGCTTTGGCCTCTTTTCATGCTGTTATTTTCTCTCTCTGCTCACCCCGGTCGAGGCAGATGTTCTTCTATCAGAGGCTCCCTCCTGTTCATGTGGGAATTGTTGAATTGTTGGTTTCCTCTCTAACGTTGGAAGGACTTTGCTGTTTAGTGCCCGAAGATTACTTCTGCTGTAAATTTGGTGCTTTCTAAATAAAATTAAATCGAGTTTAATCCACATTTTTTTACAGATTCAACTTTCCACTCAAATTGTAAAGCTGATTTTATTATTTATAATTCAAAGTTTTGTGTTACATTCTAAACAAATGTAGATTAGAAGTGTTGTCATTACTGCTGTCAGGCTTTATTTGTCCCCAGGATTACAAAGCCACTGATTTATTTGATCAGGCATGAGAAGGTGGATTTCCATAGAATATTTCAAAGTGCAGTTTCAAAAGGTTCCATCAATCCGCCTGCTCGCTGTAGTCTCAGCTCTTTCTTGCTGGCCAACACTGGAACAGATGCCCTATTGTAACCTTGTCCTATTGCCCCCCCCCCTTCGTGTCCTGCTCCCCTACTTTTCTCGTGTAAGCCTTTAATGATTAGCCGTGCCGTGCTGAATGTGTCCCTGTGTCTCCTCTCTCACTGGGAACGCCAGCGCTGTCACTGAACTCAGTCCTGCACCGTTAACACAGCGATTGGTTCCCTCAGGTGAGCGGGTCGGGTTCAGTACGGGAATGTGGTCGAGGGGTAGAAGGCGGTGCATGTTGGTGTGTGCCTGAGTGGACTCGGCGCTGTATGAGCGTCTGGCTCAAACACACTAGTTGTTTATTAATGTGGAGATACTTCTGATGATGTACACGCACGCACGCACACACACACACACACACACACACACACACACACACACACACACACACACACACACACACACACACACACACACACACAGCAAGAGAAGGTCTGCAGCACGTGAAGGGCCGTACATCAGTTTTGTGCTTTCCAACAGAATCAGCAGGTCCATTATTCTCTTGGTGTCACTAGAAACAAAACCAGTATCTTCTAAAATACTAGCTCGAGGCCACTTGTTAATGTGTTTAACATTTTAAAGTAAATGTATAAGCGTACACTCCGTACTGTTGTGTTCCATTAGTAAAGGTAGACTGTGTTAGAAAGACATTTCCACTTCACATTAATTATTTCATCTCATTTTATTTTGCCAGATTAAATTTGTACACGGCTGAATTACAGAGAGAATATTTGATCACGCAGCCCACCACATTTATTCCACAATTAACATTACTGCTTCTTGCGCAGATAACAATTTTACATGCAAAGCATATGAGTTTATAAAATATGGATCGCTATAGGTTAGACTCAGACTCAGAACTATATCAACTAGCTGAATGATCCTCTTCAGTAACCACTCAGCTGCATAACAAGTACTTTTACTTTAAGAACTTTAGGTAGATATTTCCTGAGGGATTTTACTGAAGTAACCTTCGGAGTGCATAATGTTTAGAATGTCAGAATTAAACATCTAAACTAGTAAGAGCTGTTGAATACAGCTTTTAGCTCAGTATGAAGTTACTATTTCAGTAAATAAGTTATTTCACCACTTTGTGCTCCTTTTGTTTCAGATGGAAATCTCAAATTATATTTGAATTATTCCCATGTTTTGCATTTCTGACCATTTTCAACATATCATGTATACTTCACTAATTTTCCACACCAGGATGCCATGTTTTAGAGTATTTCTATAGGTTCACCTCTTTATAGGTACTTCATAGGTTAGAACGTAGTAGTTAGTTGTAATTCTTCATACATCTCTAATAAGCTCCTACTGATATTTTGGGTTGCTTAGTTGTAAAGAAAATCCTCACTAGCTCTCCATTTCCATTGGTAAAGGAGTATTGTGTCTGTTTACATGTTTCTTAAATTGAAGTGTGTTATGACAATGGTCACCTTAGGAAGAAACATGTATAATGAATTAACCAACAATGAAGATAATAATTCCAACTCATAAACCATTTAATATTGGTGTATTTTTGTAAATTGGTTTATAGCTTCCAGGCAGCAGTTGGTTTACCTTCATTTTAAATGAGAGACTCCAGACCACTGCCATCACATCATGGAAATACAACCACGGTTTATATCTGGATACATTTCCAAAACTATTTGAATAAAAGTGTATTTCAGACAATTCACATTTGGATTTAAGAATATAATTAGTTGCATAATGTGTTTTTTTGGTTTATGTTATTGTAGTCGCATAATAAGAAAAAAGTGTTAATTGTTGTATAATTATTATTTATTTATTTATTATGTAATGTTATAATTTGCTGGTTCCAGTTCTCCTCTGTAAAACCACTGACCCAGGCTACTCGATAACGAAAAAACATTCTGACAGCTGTGTGGTTTTAAACTGTCTTTAACATGACAATAAAGTCAATGTTTTGCTACTAATGCCACCGTGAAATAGGAGTTTACACACAAATTTGATGTGTCGTCCTTCCTGCCGATGGATGGATGAGGCAGAGATCTGGAGCCTCCCCCACTGTTGGCCCAGTCTGGAGTTTTATACTTAGAAAATGATCATCTTCATGCCTAATGGCATATAAGGACAGACAAGCCTCCTCCACTGTTGGCGATCTGTGGCTGACTTGGCAGTGTGACCACAACTCATCATCGTTGCCTTTCAGCCTCCCGTTTCATGGGCAGAGCAACCGATGTCTGTTTTTATAAATGTAATTAGTGTTAACTTTTGGACTGAAAAGATGACATCTTGAGACACTGCAGGTTGAAGATTGAGGCAGATCTGTTGAATTTGCCCCCCGGTTTCAGATGAAAGTGTGAGTATCTCCCAGTGCTCGTGCCTCGTGGCGTGTAAATGAGAAAGCAGACTCCTCCAGTGCTGGCAGTCCACCGCCTGCTTGGCAGCGTCACTGGGGCACATCATCCCTCCCTCGGCTCCCTCAGCTTATCTCCAAGTTATGTTTCTCCCATATTTAGATTTCTTCCTTTACATTTGTTTTTATACCTCATTCCTGAAGGTAATGGGGATGTTTTTTCCAGACATCCTTAACTGTGGCTAAATATGAATTATTATAGAATCATTAATTGATTTTTTTTTTTTTTTTTTTTTTTTTTTTTTTTGATTGTGCATAAAACGGCAACCTTAACAGCTTGTGTAAGTGGTGGTACTTTAAATTCCTGTCTACTGGAGATGGTGTTACAACCCTCAGCCTTCAGCAGCTTATTGAGGCTCTCTACAAATAAACCATTGAAAACAAATGTTAAAGGAATATATTGAAATCCACACATTTAGAGGAGCATATCTACTTCTCACAGAGAAGTAACTCATCTACCAGCCAATGCCTTTGTTGGGCAAAATTTATTTGATATTACAGCAAAAGAGACGTACATGGCTTGTTGGCACTGAAGCCTTCTGCTACCGAAACCACTTCAGGATCTTACGAATCTAAAACACTGACCCAAAAACACTGATTACATTGTTTTACACTTTATAACATGTACTTGGCAAAGGAAAATTATTCAAATTCAAAATGTCCCTAAAAACATATTTCAGTCAATGGGGTAAGAAGTTCTGATCATGCACAGCATTCATACAATTCTGTCTTAATTTCTGTCTCTGTTCATGTTCAGGTTCTTCTGCTGCATCAGAGCTTAAAACATAAAGCTTGGCGGCAGATAAAGTTTTATCTGTCGTGGGAAAAAAAATCTCTTTTATATTAGATATTCAGTTTCTGTTTCTTACCAAACATTTGATAAATGTTTTTAGTGCGTGTTCACCTCTTCTTTTTTTCAAAAACATTGTGGGAGCTGGGCCATCGAGTGTCTGTCCTTCGCTGGGAGGTTATTGATGAGTTACTAATGAAAGGCGAGTATATTGATCCACTGAGGGCCTGATGACAGTATCATTGCAAAAGGGACATCATTGAAAAAGAGGGTGAAGAGTGAGGATGGGATAATCATCTCAGATCCTGTTCCACCATCGCTTCTCTTTCTTTGTAGGTACATATTTGAAAACAACTGACTGCCACAAAAAAAATGTTGTTATTCAACCAGGTAAAAAACATCTTTTTTCTTGGTGACCTGGTCAAAAACTCTTGAGAGATATTTAGTGTAACTTGCAGGTCATTCCATGTTTTGAACAGAAATAAACATAGACCATCTGTACATACAGAATCTGCCAACAGTATAACATTGAAAATAATATGCAACAGTGCTGGAACACCATCCAGCCGTAGGGGAGATGTGAGGTGATCACGAGCAGCACGATGAAGCGATGCCACAGACATGAAAACATGTAAATGGAGTCAAACTACAATGTCTCCTTGACTCTGTATCTACAGAGTTCATTATTTATTTGACTCATGAGCATGAACTCTAATTTCAATGATATTTTCACAGCTTGAAGAATTCTTGGTTCCTCATGGCTCAGTGATGTTTACTATGAACTTCACCACGTACCTGCAAACGGGTAAAAACTACTGTGTATTTGACAGGAGTGGAGGTGATACAGCCGGTGGACGAATTAAAAGTTTGACCGTGTCCTTAGAAACAGTAGAATAGCAAGAAGTAACAGGATGTGTTAGATAATCCAAACTCTAATTACTGAGGTCAAACATGTCAACCAGTAGGTTGACAGTTTGACAAACTCTGTGAGACAGTTTGGTATGTTTTCAGTACAACAGAGGGAACAAAATGAATGCATAAATGAACAGTTCATGTAATTTATATTCAAAGCATTAAAACCAAATGTACCATAATTCTTAGTGTTGTCTTATTGTGAGGACACTCAACTGCTGTGTAGGACTCTGACATTTTAATTCCTAGTGTGAAATAAATACAATTAAAAATGTCCATTAAGACATTTTCACAAAAAGGTCATCAAGCCTTATTTTCCGTCTCCGTCAGTAAAGTGGATGCTTGGTCTCCACCGGCTGCACCGCGGTCCATCTCACCAGCGTCCCAGAAGCAGCTCGCATGCTAAAGACAGACAGCGAGTCTGTTTGGTGTTGGAGCGTGTTTAGTGGAATATGAGGGTTGGAATCACAAAGTAAAGCTGCCTTTCTTTCTTTTGATCAGCAGTGATGGTGTAGCTCTCTTGTGTGAATAGGAATCGTTGGCATCATAGTGTTTACTGATTATATCCAGCGTGAGCTCCACATGGTGGCCGGTCAACCGTACAGTGTGTGCAGAGTCACAGGAAAGCCGATTAAAAGGAGCAGTTTGAAATGGAGCATTATACTGTACATGTTTAAAAGAAATGTCAGTGTTTAACCTACCAGCATCTTAGAGCGGATAGACAACAACTGGTGGACTGCCTGAAGAGTCCGGATGGAACATGGACTCCGAGGAAGTCCAAATCCAAACCTAACAGTTTGGGATGAATACACATACTGTCACATCCCAGCGTTGAGTCATTGTCTTCCCTCTTAAAAGAAAGGCGTGTGATCTCTCTGAACTGCTGATGGTTACTAGTCCGTCAATGCAGGCAGGTTGTACCAGCATCGTGTCTCATCCAGTAGGTGCAAGCTCACACTCTAGTAGACTAATTTGTAAAATGAAAAGTGTTTTCACCATTGACTGTGAGGTCATCATGACAACAGATAAAGCAGCTGCAGCCATAATAACTGCATTATTGTAAAATCCCATCTCCAGAATTAGAAACTGCTTTGCAGTGTTTTTGCATCTGTCTATTGCTAAAAGTAGACTTCCTGGATCATACGTTGTGTCTGAACTACAATGTCCATACCAACACAGTCCCTAGCACTGTGTGTGTGTGTGTGTGTGTGTGTGTGTGTGTGTGTGTGTGTGTGTGTGTGTGTGTGTGTGTGTGTGTGTGGTGGGGGGGGGGGCATGAATATCTTAATACACCACATCTCGTACAGCTGTGAGCAGCACCTGTTTCAGTTAATGTGTGATCAAGCATGCAGGAGCAGGAAGCAGAAGGAAAAGTCACATCATAGTACATCTGGATGAGGTGAACACCTTTAGACTTCACGCTTCCTGTTACTGTTGTTTATACTTCCTGTTGTTATTAGTTGGCCCTTTCAGACCAAACAGTTCTCAGGACGTTCTTGAGGGGAACTTCCCCCCAGAGAGTTTCCTTCCACACTAAACTCCAGTGTGTCCAAAAACACCAGTTTTCTCAAAAGTCAGTCATTCCCTATTTAGAAATAAGGACTTATGTTCAATAACAAATGTAATAGTTGAGTTAAACATGTAAATAATTTGAACTGAAAAGTTTTAACATTAAAAGTAAGAGTTTGCAGTACAGATTTGATAAGAAATCGAAAGAGATCCAGATTTCCAACAAAATGTCATGAACTCCCATTAAATTGTAGTATTTTTGATTATTCAAAAGCTAAGCTGTGACTGTCAGAACATCCAGAGTATCACGCTGACCTGCAGACTGCAGAATACGACCGGATGTAGTCGGACATCCTGGTACTTCTGGTAGACTCCGTTTAACATACTAAGTATTGGGACATACTACATCTTTTTCTGGCACACTAGATAGTGTGTTAGTCTGGATGTTGGAACTCTGTGTCCTTCCTCTGGCTTCTCTCAGCAGCTCATTCATATGCCAGTACTGCAGGAAAATCCAGTGGAACCGCTGAATTTCAGGTTGGCACGGTTACCAAAATGAAAGACAGTTCTGTTTTTATCTTAACAAAATTAATATTGTTGACAATAAACATATCAGATTCTACATCATGGATCGGGGCAACATTATGTGTTTAACAGTAATAAATTGTGGTGCTTCACACATCCTGCTGGTGGCAGTTACATCACCTGTCATTGATTCTTTTTCACTGTCAGTACAGTTTGATCACACACACACACACACACACACACACACACACACACACACACACACACACACACACACACACACACACACATATGTTTATGCCGCAGCCATACTTATTTTTACTCTAACTAATTGTGCTTACAATGGTAAAAGACGGCTACGTAGTGTGTGTGTGTGTGTGTGTGTGTGTGTGTGTGTGTGTGTGTGTGTGTGTGTGTGTGTGTGTGTGTGTGTGTGTGTGTGTGTGTGTGTGTATCTAGTTACAGTACAGACCATGTGAAACCTAACCACTGTGGATTACAGCATGGGGGAAGAGAAAAGTGCCAATCACAAACACACACACACATTCAGGCGACACTGCAGAACAGGTTCGATGAGTTCCGGTAAGAGAGGAGGAACAGTCACTATTGTAATGTCGGCACACAGAGGGAGCGTACAGACAGTTCAACTAAGACACAGCGAGGGTACACAGACAGGTGTGGAGGTGAGCAGTGAGGGCAGGAAGTGACTGCAGACAGGTAAACAGCCAGAGAGGTGGAGGAGCAGTCAGACGGGTAACCAGGCCAAGTGTCAGGTAAACAAGCTGCTCTCTGTCTGCTGTGGATTTACTCGAGCGGCCTTGATCCTCTGCTGCCCTCTCTGACACAGACACTGAGGCAACCGCAGGACTGTTCAACCAACTCCGCTCTGCCAGGTAGATGTAAAGACTTGACGTGGGTGTGCATGCCTGGGATTATCCCTCAATACTGTCCTCAATAGTTTCTTTCTTTAATCCATCTGTGTGTGTTTACATGCTGCTGCTCAAACTTTGATTTCTTAGTAATTCGTGCTCTGACACAAGAGTCCAGTAATCAAGTTGCTTGATAGCTGAATTCAAATACATCTGTCATGTTTTGTGCTGACATTAAAAACGCTGTGAGTTTCATGTTGCAGAGCAACAGTGAACACAGAAATGAAGTTTCTATCAGTTGAGTTTGATTTGGCTCCTCGGTGAGCTGACAGTGAGTGTGTGGTGCAGCGGTTACCATGCAACATGCATCACCCGGAGCTGTGAGTGTTAGCCTGTCGTCCTCCTCTTCAGTAACACTTGCTGACAGACGGACAGGAACAACACGTTCGGTGCAGTGTTGCCTGCTGTGTTCGCCTTACTGTGCGTTGCATGCGTCAGGTGTCGTACGTATGCACACATGTTCCAACACAGAGCTCGCGGTTGGTGTTAAACAGGTGCTGTGGCCGCAGGCATCAGGAAGCAGTTAGCACCGTATCCCTCTGCAGGCAGGAGAGAGACGGCTACGTAAGTCTGAAACATTACTCGCTCATATGAAAGGAGATAAATGGAAACGAGCCTCAGAGGTTCTGAGTGATGCTTTGAACAGGTGTGTCGTGTAGCTGCTCCTTCTACTTTAAGTTTTTCAAAGGTAAAATTGCAGATTGAATTGCAGAATCAGACAAAACCTGATACATTGTTTGATATCAGTTAAATACAAGTGTGTTATATTAAACGCTATATAACCATAGCATGGTGGTCCAGACGATCGCCTCACAGCAAGTAGAGCCCACCATCCAAACATATGCATGTGAGGTAATGTGGTGATTGACTGTAGGTATGAATGTGAGCATGCATGTCTGTCTGTCTGTCTGTCTGTGATTGACAGGCGACCATCCACAGTGAACCCCTCCTTCTCCCAACACTTGTCTGGTTTAGGCTCCAGCTTCACTGTGACTCTGTGATAGAGCTGCTGTAGATGGATGGAGTCTACATGACAAAAAAATCAGGTTCAGTGTTCCCTGTGGTACTGAGGGCAGTTTGTTTTGGTTGTATGGATAAATCCATTATCTTTATATTTAAGCTTTATGTTGTAGTATAAATGAATGCCTTGTTTGACTGGAAACTTTTCATTTCCTCCATCCTTTACTGCAAAGCCCTTTATCAAGGCTCACTTTATACAAATGCTGCATGAATATTTCTTGCTGTCCTGCTTTGTTTTGCACTTGCTGCTCTCTGATTTCCCCCACTCCTCCTTTTTCATTCTGTTCTTTTTTCTCCTGTTAATATCATCTGACATTCCTTACCTGCAAGCAGACGTGGTATCACCTGTCGTCTGTTCGCTTTTTTCCCTCTGCAACACGATCTGATGTGTCTCTCAAACAACAAAAGGAAACAGAGGAGGAGAAGGCATGGGGGGAGGAGGGGAGGATGGAGAGGACGGGAGGCTGGTCTGAGGCTCCGTATCTCAGACAGTCCAGTACTTTCTTTGTTATCTGCTCTGTGTGGGAGAAAAGCATCCCACCTTCTATATTATCATCAAGCATTGATAAGGATGGTCCCAACTACTCTTCTCTGCACAAAGGCAAGCTGATACCTCAAGGCCGTGTGTGTGTGTGTGTGTGTGTGTGTGTGTGTGTGTGTGTGTGTGTGTGTGTGTGTGTCTGTGTGTGTGTGTGTCTGTGTGTGTGTGTGTGTGTGTGTCTGAGGCCATGTCTTGAATCCCAAAACACCAGGTGATATCTCATCCTTTTATTCCCTGAAGAGATAGTATTGTTGCGGCGGTTTTGTTGGACTTTGACATATTGGCTATGGCTCATCTCAGTACAAAAAAAACTCAACAGCCTTTGGATGGTGGCTGTCGAAGACCCCTGAAAATCAGTGAATGAAAGTTAACTTGTCTTTCCAAATGTCATGCCATGGTTTCCCTAAATAAACCACCAAACGTCTTTGTTTTTATCTTCCTGTGTTCCAGATGACATTCTTCCCTTACAAATAGTGCTCTTCCGTGTAAGGACTCTTACTGTGTGATGTCTTCATTTTAAAGCAGTAGTGACGTTTCAAACCTCATCATGTGAACACATCACCCTCCAAAATATCTGCAGCTATAATTATTTTACCCAGAAACCAACGTGTTGTTGTGTCTTCTGTTTAACACACTCAATAAACACACTGTTTGTCGTCGGTGGCCCCGCCTCTTCCTCTACGGAGCCAACATGGCCAACGTTTGAAATGAAAAGTCTCAAGCATTTCACACTCCTTTTTTTTTTTTTGGTGAAGAACGTGTAACATAATGACACAACAGATGAATGAACAAATTAATAAAATTACTTCCATGTGTTCAATCAGGCGTTTAAGTAGTTCTTAATTTGTTCAGAAGGCTCTTCTTTGATTATCTATAAACAGTAGTAAATAGAAATCCACATTAATATATCTTTTTAGTGCTTAATTTGATTGACATTTGACAACATTTCAGATGATTGATATTATTTCATGAGATTTAATGGAAATAAGTGCAGAGACAGGAAGAGTTCCCTTCATTATGAGAGCTGCTCTGAACACCTGAGGGTTTTTTTTTTCCCAGGAGTGATGTCAGCGGAGTACAGTTGATCCTTTGTTGTGTTAATTAAAACTCAATGTAAGACTATCATGGAGGGGAAAACAACAGCAATGAATGCATATATGCATTTATGCAAACATAAAGGCACCTGTGGGCAGATTAGACATTGTGCTGACTTTTAAAGTGAAAATACCCCTGCAGCAAACGCTCATTAAAATAACTTTCTTCAAATAGTAATGAACTGTTTTTTTCTATTTGATGAAGTTAAAAAAAAAAACATTTAAAAGGTCCAGAGGTCTCTACTTTGTAAGGTTTCACGTTTTAAATTGTTTGGCCTTTTGTAAGTCGTTACATTTCATTCATTACTACTAATTATTACATTGCTGACAATTTGCCATCGGACCTTATCATTGGCATATTCACCATGCATACACCAATAATAAATACAGTTACAGTCGAGGTGAAGGGTGAACAATTGGCAATACAAACCAAGCCTGCAAAAGTGAAAAAAAAAATTATTTAGCTTAAAACAATATGACACAACTTTTTATGTTTATTTTCTGTATTTATTTCACTTTACAAATGACATATTTTTTTTTTAAGTAAAACCATTGCTCTGAGAACATAAGGTTTTCAAGGTGTTTGTTTTTCTATTAACACGCAAGAGAAACACTAGCAAACACCAATTAAGAGACGGTCTGTGAAAAAGGGATTATTGTATTAATATACTGCCACCTGAATACTGTTGTGATGGTGATCACTGCTGTTTTCAAGCCTTTTACCCTCCTCACTAATTATTCCTGCTGGCTGGTGTCACCTGCTTGTTCATGTAGAGAAAGACAATCATCAAGTGGCCAAACATGAAACAATAAATCCCATGCTGTCAGTAGAAATCATACCGTCTCCTTTGTGTCTGTGATTCTGTTTAGGCAGTGTGTTGGGGCGCTATGACCAAAAATGAATCACTGTTTTCTGAGTTCCTGGATTTTTTTTTTTTTTTTTTTTTTTTTTTTTTTTTTTTTTTTGCATGATCTGGTATTATAAGGTTTAAAACTTACTTATTCTAAAGTCAGAAGTACATAGATTATGATTAATAATGTAATCATGTATTGCACACCTTATGACTGTAAATTATGTGATATTTTTATTTTTATTACTTGTCTAATATCTTTGTTAAACGTGTCTGTCTGCCTTTTCTCTGAGCTCTACCAGATCTCCTCTACCTTCATGTACACATCCTACAAACCGTGTCCTTATCGTAACCGGAGCACACTGACTGTCCGCTAACTACACAACACACGCATCCAATTATGTGTGTAAAGCATGGCTCTGAACACGTCAGCTGACTGACAGGAACCATGTTCCTCTGAACGCGTCTTTCTCAGCTCTGACAGGAACCATGTTCCTCTGAACGCGTCTTTCTCAGCTCTGACAGGAACCATGTTCCTCTGAACGCATCTTTCTCAGCTGACTGACGGGAACCATGTTCCTCTGAACGCATCTTTCTCAGCTGACTGACGGGAACCATGTTCCTCTGAACGCATCTTTCTCAGCTCTCTGACGGGAACCATGTTCCTCTGAACGCGTCTTTCTCAGCTGACTGACGGGAACCATGTTCCTCTGAACGCGTCTTTCTCAGCTCTGACGGGAACCATGTTCCTCTGAACGCATCTTTCTCAGCTCTGACGGGAACCATGTTCCTCTGAACGCGTCTTTCTCAGCTCTCTGACAGGAACCATGTTCCTCTGAACGCGTCTTTCTCAGCTCTCTGACGGGAACCATGTTCCTCTGAACGCGTCTTTCTCAGCTCTCTGACGGGAACCATGTTTCTGTGAACGCATCTTTCTCAGCTCTGACGGGAACCATGTTCCTCTGAACGCGTCTTTCTCAGCTCTCTGACGGGAACCATGTTCCTGTGAACGCATCTTTCTCAGCTCTGACGGGAACCATGTTCCTCTGAACGCGTCTTTCTCAGCTCTCTGACAGGAACCATGTTTCTGTGAACGCATCTTTCTCAGCTCTGACGGGAACCATGTTCCTCTGAACGCGTCTTTCTCAGCTCTCTGACGGGAACCATGTTCCTGTGAACGCATCTTTCTCAGCTCTCTGACAGGAACCATGTTCCTCTGAACGCATCTTTCTCAGCTCTCTGACAGGAACCATGTTCCTCTGAACGCATCTTTCTCAGCTCTCTGACTGGAACCATGTTCCTGTGAACGCATCTTTCTCAGCTCTCTGACAGGAACCATGTTCCTCTGAACGCATCTTTCTCAGCTCTCTGACAGGAACCATGTTCCTCTGAACGCGTCTTTCTCAGCTCTCTGACGGGAACCATGTTCCTCTGAACGCATCTTTCTCAGCTCTCTGACGGGAACCATGTTCCTCTGAACGCGTCTTTCTCAGCTGACTGACGGGAACCATGTTCCTCTGAACGCATCTTTCTCAGCTCTCTGACGGGAACCATGTTCCTCTGAACGCGTCTTTCTCAGCTGACTGACGGGAACCATGTTTCTGTGAACGCATCTTTCTCAGCTCTCTGACGGGAACCATGTTCCTCTGAACGCGTCTTTCTCAGCTCTCTGACAGGAACCATGTTCCTGTGAACGCATCTTTCTCAGCTCTGACGGGAACCATGTTCCTCTGAACGCATCTTTCTCAGCTCTCTGACGGGAACCATGTTCCTCTGAACGCATCTTTCTCAGCTCTCTGACGGGAACCATGTCCTTGCATCGGTGGGTTGTTCTTGTCGTTTTAACTCCATCGCTTGCTTCTCTGTAAGCGATGTCCGACCCTTCGGCTCCACTCCTTTACTGGTGCCTTCGGCTGACAGCCTGAATCCTGCAAACCTGAAGACTGTAACTGATCAAAATCTTTGTATTCCAACTGGTTTTCTGCTGAGGAGATAAGATCATGATGCTTAGAGATAACGAATATGTTTCCAGTGTTCCCACCAAAATGTACAATATGTTGACTTTTTAAAACCGCCAGACACAGCTCCTCTCGCCTGATAAATCTCTAAATTCTCCCAGCTCAGTCACCTGATCTGAAATATACTACAGATATTGTATATTAAACATTTGAATAATCATAATGCTTCGTGATTATCTTCAATGACTGACTGGAATCTGATTTCCCCACGTGGGCGCCGATTGTACGCTGATAACGAAGGATAAAGTCTTTCAGACTCTGTGAAACTACATTAATCATATTTATGCCTGTGTTTTTAAAACCAAACCTGAAGGAACTGGAAGATATTTAAATTTAAGACGCTATTATCAGAGAATTTATGGATTTTTTTCATTAGAAAAAGACTGAAAACTATTATTTCATTATCAGAATGGTCAGGAATTAATTTTCTCTTTATCTAAATGATTAATTGATGCGGCTCCAGTTTATTTGATTTTAGGTTGAAATGTAAATATCACTGACCATTTACTCAACACCAACCTTCTCCACTGCCGATCTAAAAGACACTTTCCAGGAGAGGGTCTGTTTTTGATCTCACTTCAACCGCTGCTCACTGAACAATTTCCTTTTTTCTCTTCTTGTGTCAGATGGAAACATTTCTTATGTCTTTCTTGCTGCTTTTCCCCATCGGTCTGTAAATTGCTGCCTTCAACACTGTGAGTTGGAGGCGAGAAGTGAGAGGGAGCAAATGAGCTCTGAAATATCGACTCCTTGGTAAAACATACTCGGCATGACCTTTAGTTAACGGACAAATTGAGCTGTGGCCAGAGCACACTTCTGACTCCTGAGTGGACACCGCCGGGCAGTGTGTGAGAGTGTGTGAGAGAGAGTGTGTGTGTGTGTGTGTGTGTGTGTGTGTGTGTGTGTGTGTGAGAGTGTGTGAGAGAGTGTGTGTGTGTGTGTGTGTGTGTGTGTGTGTGTGTGTGTGTGTGTGTGTGAGAGAGTGTGTGAGAGTGTGTGAGAGAGTCTGTGTGTGTGTGTGTGTGTGTGTGTGTGTGTGTGTGTGTGTGTGTGTGAGAGTGTGTGAGAGTGTGTGAGAGAGTCTGTGTGTGTGTGTGTGTGTGTGTGTGTGTGTGTGTGTGTGTGTGTGTGTGTGATTGTGAGAGAGTCTGTGTGTGTGTGTGTGTGTGTGTGTGTGTGTGTGTGTGTGTGTGTGTGTGTGTGTGTGTGTGAGAGTGTGTGAGAGAGTCTGTGTGTGTGTGTGTGTGTGTGTGTGTGTGTGTGTGTGTGTGTGTGTGTGTGTGTGTGTGTGTGTGTGAGAGTGTGTGAGAGTGTGAGAGAGAGTCTGTGTGTGTGTGTGTGTGTGTGTGTGTGTGTGTGTGTGTGTGTGTGTGTGTGTGTGTGTGTGTGTGTGTGTGAGAGTGTGTGAGAGTCTGTGTGTGTGTGTGTGTGTTTGTGTGTGTGATTGTGAGAGTGTGTGTGTGTGTGTGTGTGTGTTTGTGTGTGTGATTGTGAGAGTGTGTGTGTTTGTGTGTGTGATTGTGAGAGTGTGTGTGTGTGTGTGTGTGTGTGTGTGTGTGTGTGTGTGAGAGTGTGTGAGAGAGTCTGTGTGTGTGTGTGTGTGTGTGTGTGTGTGTGTGTGTGTGTGTGTGTGGGTGGATGGAGATGAGGATGTTTCAGGAAAATGTTGCATTTGCCAACTTTTAACATTAATCAGTGCCTGCATGTGAGAACTGCATTTTGAACGTGTGACAGAATATTCTGGTTTTGCCGCCACCGAACACAATAAATAGTTCATTTCATTATCTTGGAGCAACTTTCAGATGTTTGCAGTCAGCCAGTGACCTTTATATCTGATTGGGTGAGTGTGTGGGTGAACTGGTGGGTTTTTCTTTGCAAGTGGGAGAGAGAGATTACTAGAATGGACATACAAAGGAGAACAACAATTCCTTTCAGTCATGACATTTATAATGCTCGGTTTGCTAGTAGGACTGAAATTTCAGAGTTCCAGGAAGGGGACGGGGCCACCAACATAAAGGATTTTCAAATTAAAAGCGTGTGAGGAAGCTGCAGCTGTTCCTGAACACAAACTGGTTCTTTTCCACTGTTGCTGCTGGACAGAAGAATCAGTGTTTATTGAGTGTGTTGAACAGAGGACACAAAAACACATTGATGTTAAATGTTTAATGTTGATAGGTAAAATAATAACAGCTGAAGATATTTTGGAGGGTGATGTGTTCACATGATGAGGTCATGTCCTGTTAGTGTGTGATTTGAAACAACACTACTCTGTTAAAACTCCTGTACTAAGAGTACAGAGAGTCCTGACATGTTCTATTGTATTAGAGTACCATTAGTCGTTGGTGTGCTGAGGGAAGGATGTCATCTGGAACACAGCAACAATGGATCTGGGACATTAACTGTTGCCAGGGGTGACATGTCTTTGGCTTTTTCTGTCACTGCATCCAAACAAAACCACATCTCGATAAACATTTGATGTTTGGATACATGGTCATCATCATCAGCAGGTTGCAGAGGCCCTACCATGTGTGTGTGTGTGTGTGTGTGTGTGTGTGTGTGTGTGTGTGTGTGTGTGTGTGTGTCTTTGTGTTTGTCTGTGGTAGAATGAAACTGGTCAAACAGTGTATCTGTGTGAGCATTAAACAATTCATGGAAAGTGTCACATCAGACTTACAAACTGTTCACACGGATCAGAGACAAGATGCTTTTTTTTACATGTTAATATGTGAGCACATGATCACACACTTATTGGGTGTTCTGTCTCATAAATATGGAGGCAACTCCTCATTTCTTCCTTTTATTTTATTAATTTCATTATTAATGGAGCAAATTCTTGTTTTGTTTGTCTGTGGCTTAAAGTTTGAACTTAATTTAACTCAATATTTTAGTCAGCTTTTTGCAATGCAATTTTAAGATTGCATATAGATTTATTATTTTTTTTCTTCATTGTTGTTCACTGATTACGCAGCTGGTTGTGGGGTTGAGCCACTGGCAGTAGATTCAGTCAGTTGTAGGATCTCTCATGAGTGTGCGTTTGTTTTGATCCAGTTTTGTCTTAAATATTTTGATGCTCCATAACACCTCCATGAGTCTGACCCTGTCTTTCCACCCCTGAGTGAAAGAGTGCTTCAGCTGTATTGTAGGGATGTAGAGTAGCTGTGTGTGACATCACCCCATCAGGTCGCTGATGTGCATTACATTGTGTTTAGTTTTGCAGTTCCTGTCAGTCAGATTTCCTTTGTTTCATGCTCCATTCACCATCCAACAGTTATGTTTAAGGACCTCAATTATTATCATTTTTTTCTGTTCTTTTTAGCTTTCAATATTACTTTTACATTTTTGCTATTTCTCATGGTTTATTGATTTTTGCTATTATAAACATGTAACATCAAACCTATGGAGAAAAAAATTCTCCAAAAAACATTTATTTCCCAAAAAATTATAGAAACAAGTAACAAACCAGAGTAAAGATTTCAAACAAGAAGTCGGTTTCTGGTCTTTTGTGTATTTTGACAAGGCTGTTATGAAAGTGTCATCAGGAAAATGGCTAAAATAAAATAAACATCCAGCTTTTAAGAATTCATATTAGTTTTCAGTGCAGAAAAAGGCCAGCTTTGATCTGCATGACATCCAAATATTTGAATGACAATTTTAGGATGGCACTGTAACGCTATAATAGTTTTCTTCACTACTTTACAAAAAGAGCCCCTGTGGAGCATTGGGGTTCCACCAGTCGACTTTAGATTTTTAGGGTTTTATTGTAGAAGTAAATGGCAGCTTGGATTTGAATCCTTTAACATGTAATTAGTTACAGGACCCATTGTCATCAATGCAGAGTGAAAACCTTTTACAGCTCTCTCACAACTGGAACCTCCTCTTTTGGCTTGAGCTGGTCGATTATGTGATCCGCTACCAGTTGATAGTTCGTGGCTGTGACCAGTATTCTTGCTCCAGGTTTTACAAAAAAGAAAAGTACTGACATCGTTTACATTTTTCTAAAACTACATATTTTATTTCCAGCGAGCACTAAGACCTTTTTTGGTTTTTATTCGATTGTGAAAGATAAATTATTGGGGCCATAAGTCAATACCATAAAGTGGGATATAAACCTATACCAAGCATCAGCGGTATAATTGTATTAATGGCTGAGTCTTCCTGAGGTGGGAGATTTAGGATGACGACAGAACTAGATATCCCATCATTAATGGGCTTGTTGAGAAATCATTGAAGAAGTCATTAAATCATCAGGAGCGGTTACAAGCAGGAGCAATGCTGCATCTATCATTAACCCCCCCTTGATTTTTATTTTTTTTTCCCCTTGAGTGCAATTATAAATATAAAAGAGATCACATTTTCAATTAATATTGCGTTAATATTTTCATTGCGAATTCTCTTGTTCATGATAATCATGTTGGGAAAATCTGCTGACGTGATTTCCCTACACCAAACGTCTGTAACTAATTCAGCCTGCTGCCATCGATACTTCCTGTACATGTCCAACCACTCTGGGAATCACCAGATTTGTTGTGTCCCAGCCAGACAGCCTGCCAGCGGTGGACACTGTTCCAGGCTGCCTTCACAGTTTGAATCAACTCACCAGTTTTTATTGAAACACTGAAAATGTCTGATGATCAAAGCAGTTTTGAAATGGACATATCAGTATCTATTTTGGATACAACTTAACCAGGGTGGGTAGGCGTGTCTCGAATCTGCTATAAACTTAACATTTAAAAGGTACTGTGTGTTTTTGTGTCTCTTGATTGGCTTCTTTTACAATTTTTTTGAATCTTTCTTATTGGTGCTGCAGCTTTGCCAGGCCTGGACTGAGTTTGCTTGTTTGACATCATGCTTTGTGTTTGCTGGGTGTCTGCTGCTCAGATGAAGCATGTAATTACACTTCAAAGGACCTGAGTCTGCAAATACTGCACGTCTCTCTATATGATGGCACAAACTGTCATGCGTGACAACATGCCCTGACACGGAGCAGGTTGTTATGATGTGAGGCAGTCTTTGATCTTTTATAATGGCAGCTTCTGGTAAATTATTAAGACTTTGGAAACACCCTAGTCTCTCTTTTTTTAAAAAAAAAAACAACTATTGCAGTATTAAGGTACTGCTAAGAAATATGGCAGGTAAAAAGTGACAATTACCTTCAGACTGCCTTATCCGCTTCTCCACGTTTCCTTGAAGAAAAACGCTCCTAATGGCTGCAGACTTTTGCATTCGGGACATGAAGACCAAGTTAAACAAACCAGGGCCTGGCATACATACAACAATGCTCTGCACACATGTACTCGTACACACATCCACTCATCAAAGACCACTTTGTGTCCATTTCCCTCCCTCAGAGCAGCTCCTCTCCTCCCAAGTCAATTTGACAAATCCATTAGAGATCCATTACAGACTTTATGAAAAGCAGCTACATTATTTTTTAGCCAGTGCTGAGAAGGAGCCTCATAAATAAACCCAGTGATGGTAATGGTGGTCCTGATGGGGGTTTAAGCAGGATATTTGTGTGAGCTGACGTGTGTGTACACTTATGCTTGGATATGTCATATTTATTTCTACATACTTGTGACTGCTCTATTTATAATTGCTAAGTTTTCATATTTGGTTATATTTCAACAATTTTTCATGATGTGCATTCGCTGTGTCATTTGCTTTGACTTGCTGCCGCATTGAATCTGTCTACAATAATATTTTTTTGTATATTTGTATGCACCATTTATCTCAGCATGTTTTATATTTTCTTCATGAAATTCTCTGCAGATCTCGACTGTATGTTTGTTGGTACAATAGAAACCAACGTGTCACTTCTCAGAGCGTTAGTCACCTTCAAAGGGCATCGTCATACCATGAAGCAGTGAACAGAGTTTTGAACACGTCTGCCCTGCTGCATGCTTCGCTTTCACACTGATTTTATTTCTTGTGATACTTGCTGTGACCTTCATGCTCTGTGGCTACTTGCGTTTCCTTGATAGCCACATTGCAGCCCGCTGCTGGACGCGACCATATGGCACCGCCACAGTAAAAAGGCCTTTTGCATCACTGTTTGTACACAGAAAGGTGACATTTCATTCTTTTAGCCTCGAGGCCTTTATGGCAGCGTTAACTGGTCTGTCTGTTTGAAACAATACAATGTTGGTATTATTTCATGAATGTTCATGTTATCCAGGGGATGGTTACTGATAATAATGACTACATAATAATAATGACTACTAGCACAGTCGAGAGTGTGCCAGGTAGCAGGAAACTCTAAAGAAATTAGTTTAGAAGTCATGTAGTTCATTATAACAGAAAACTCCCCTTTACAGAAGGATTGGGATTAAAACCTGAGACCGTGTTCACAGAGTATCTTATCTTTCCATTAGCAGGCTGTTTCCATATTCCATCAACGTGCCTTCTGGTGACATCGGATCACAAGCGGCCAGCTTTCAGCATCTGTTCCCGACCGGCATTTCATGAGTGGCCACTTGGGATCAGATCTCATTTCCACGTTCTTAATGTAAATAAACAAGTAGGCTACGTCAGGAAAATATAAAAGTAAATAAGCACAAAAACAGGAACCTTAAAGTCAGAACGACAATGATTCAGGTCAGTTGAATTAATTGTTCCATGTGTCTCCGCCTCTGTGGATCAAGGGGCCGGCTCGCTCACAGCTGTCTGATGTATGTTGGAAATTACATGAAATACACTAAAAGAAAAATACTAATCCCAGAGGAGGCTTCATTGAAACAAGCCTCATGTAGAAGTTTTAAATGACCAAAACACCACTTCATAGCACGAGTTTGTAGTGAAACTCTCCTGCTTTCTGTACAGTTCAGCTGCTCTGACAATCACGCAGGAGGACAAAAAAACAAAGAAACAAAAGAAGAGCAGTACTCGTGAGATATCGTTAGTAAGCTAAGATTTCTGTCAGTGGATCGGAATAAACCATTTTAAGATACAATTATCACAGCAGGTTCAGGAAACATCTGCATCAGAGCACCAGTGAGCAAACAAAGAAAACAGTATTGACGTAAAATAAAAAACTCAATAATTAATAACAGTCTGACAAAAATGTTCTGGCTAAGTCAGAAGAGGTCCAGTAAACCTGATCCAGTAAATGTCCTGTCCAAAACACACCGTCACCATTACAGCTGCTCAATGTACTGTGAACTGGTGTAGTTCAGTCTGTCCGTTCACTGAGAAGAAGACAGGCAGTGTGACAGACTCCATTCCCAGTTTGTCAATCAGTAGCATTCCATGTTTCACTGATACACACACACACACACACACACACACACACACACACACACACACACACACACACACACACACACACACACTCACACACACACACACACACACACACACACACACACACACACACACACAAATCCACACAACTACACAGCTACACTAAAACTGTGCATTCAAATATGGGAAAAAAAAAACCTGACAGGTGTAATTTTTCTTAAAACTAAGAAATGGACCTGTAAAACCAGACAATCTCACCTTGCTGGTGCTGAAGAGACCTGCCAAAGCAGGAAGTGGATATTAGATGAGCTGACAAGCTGTCACAAACCTCCACTGAGCTGCACTTTATGTACACAGAGAAAGAGCCTGAAGGTGCATCTTCCTAAAGATGGCTTCTCATCCTTATGTGGCTCGTCCTGTCTGAATCCTCGTAATCTGCCCAGCAGGACACCCAGATGTTTTGTCTTTTTTTTCCCTCCGCCCTGTTTTGCCCTTCAGCTCTATCAAAGTCGCTGCCTTCTGCTCAAATGCCACATACTATTACATTTCCTCTAAAATAATGTCATACGGGCACCTCCCTGGGGACTTCCTTGCTGCTTTTACTTAACTTGACAAACAGCTTGAGTCAGATGTTGTGCTACAGTGACTCTGCAATGATACAGCACCAATCAAACGTGTAAAAAAACTTTTTTTTTTTTTAAGTACTGGGTAAATTTCAATGCAAAAAAGTTTTTCATCAAAAAACCTACAAATAAATGAATAAATAATTATCACTGAACTAAAGAATGATAATATTAACAATACATTTAATTTGTATAGCGATTTTCAAGATACTCAAAGACATTTTGAGGTTAAAGTGATCAAAACAACACAATAGAAGTATAAATCACTCAACATTAGTCTCCTGTTTAAAGAGTCAAAACAATATGAATCACACATTAAAAGCAGCTCTGAAAAGGAGGGTTTTGAGGACAGATTTGAATGTTGACAGGTCGGTGCTGTCTCGGATGTGTTTGGGTAGATCCAGGTCCAGTGTCCAGGTCCGGTGCTTGCTTCTTAATGGTGGGGACAGAAGGTCAGCATCAGAGGAGCGGAGGCTGCGGTGGAGGTCGGTGAGTTCGGCCCGGGCCTGCATGTGCAAGGCTTTGTGACTGAGGAGAAGGACTTTGTATTGGATCCATTGAGGGACGGGAAGCCAGTGGAGGTTCTGGAGGATGAAGGTGATGTGGAGCAGAAGTGGGCGTGCAGCAGAGTTCTGGATGTACTAGACTTTGGATGACTACGGTTACCTCAGCAGCGGAAACATTTTATAGCTGCAAGTGAAAGAGAGAAGTCAGAGAAAACAGTTTGTTTGTTTGTTGCTGGGTTTTTTTAACTGTTTCTTTGACTGATTTTTTTTCTCTTAACAAGGAATATTTCCTGGAGTGAAATCATCTCACAACCTGCAAAAAATGCCCACACATCTGGTATCATGTGATTATTATACAGTTGCATTCATATCCCGGTTCCTTTCTTTATATCATCTTGCTGATTATAATAATTACCATACAAACACGATGTGTGTGTGAAGCGGCACCACAAGCACCACTTCAACTATGCTGTAATATGATCATGTTTAAATGCATCTCTACGGTGTGATTCTGAGGCCTTGTGATTTGAGACTGTAGAAATGACAAGGGAAGTGTCAATCAGTGTGAATTGGTTTGGATGATTTCATGGAACACGCCACACTGTAGTTTCAAACACACATCATACAATTAAAGAGATAAAGTTAAGGCTGAAAACATGACTTTATTCCAGGGCTTCAATAACTTTGGTCTTTCTTGCTCGCTCTTGTTATTCTTCCATCGTGTCTCTGTCCTGCTGCAGAGTCCATGACCTCTGACCTCTGATGTATCAGACTGGCAGCGGACTCAGCAGTACATGTTTTAATACCTCAATTTCCTGTTGTGTGTGTGTGTGTGTGTGTGTGTGTGTGTGTGTGTGTGTGTGTGTGTGTGTGTGTGTGTGTGTGCTTTATTCCACCACTTCTATTGTGTATTTGTGTGCATAAATGTGTGTGTCAGAGTACAGTGTAATTGCATGTATGTCGCCCACAGCGGGCCTCATGGTGTGTAATCAGCACCTGCACTTCGGTGTGGGAGTCACAGGTCAGGGATTGACACTCTAAGCTGCTCCGGTCTCCCACCACCTGACGTAAACAGTGGATTAAGCCGTGGTCCTGAAGATAAACACTTCCCCACACTGTGTCCGTGGTGATATTCCCATTCAGTCTGCACTGTCTATACCATGCACAGTGTTTTTTACACTTTGTTTTTGGTCTTCAAACATTTATTAATGGCAGTGCTGCTCTCAAGGTAAAAGTC
This sequence comes from Embiotoca jacksoni, assembly GCF_022577435.1. Taxonomy (NCBI): domain Eukaryota; kingdom Metazoa; phylum Chordata; class Actinopteri; family Embiotocidae; genus Embiotoca; species Embiotoca jacksoni. The sequence continues at coordinate 644,164 of NW_027185430.1, forward strand.
CTCTCATTGGTTGATTTAGATTCGATTAGATTTGACTATATTAATGACTTAATGGTTGTGACTAGTCACAGCAGCATAGAGAAGACAAAAAAAAGTGCATACAATATGAACACATTTACAAATACTTATGAGATATAGGAAATAAGGTAGATAAAAAATAATTATTTCAGAAAAAAATAAAATAAGAGCAATGAATAAAAAATAGACACACGCACAGACTATATGTACACAAAAACAAATAAAATAAAAAATAAATATAAATAAATACAGTTTGGAATGACGACTGTGCTGTGGAATAAGATGATCAGTGCAACATTATTTTATTGTGGTATTGAAGAGTCTGACGGCCGTCGGAACAAACGACCTGCGATAGCGCTCCTTCCTGCGCTGAGGGTGCAGCAGTCTGCTGCTGAAGGAGCTGCTTAAAGCTCCTGCAGCCTCACGAAGGGGTGAGAGGTGTTGTCCATGATCGATGTCAGCTTGGTAACATCCTCCTCTCACCCACCTGCTCTGAGGAGTCCGGAGGACTGCCCAGGACAAAGCTGTCCCTTTTAACCAGCTTGTTTATTCTCATTTGTGTCCCTCTCTGTTCCTGCACAGCTCCAGCAGACCGCTGCATAAAAGATGGCCGACGCCACCACAGAGTCATAGAATTAACTCTCAACGATGGAGACAGAGTCACATTGTTCAACTGAAAGAGTAGACAGAGCTTCTTCACTGCACTGTTCATATTGTCGGCATTACGTCAGCAAGTTCACTGGAGGCTCTGGTCTCTTCAGGGACCTGAGATCCCTCAGGAGGAGTGACAGGAAACTGTTGGAGAAAAGAAACCAGGAAAAAAACATCAAAATGGTTGCACTCCGAAACAAAATTCCTTTCGACTTCCTGACTAAAAGATCACGTTTTATGTTGCTTATCAACAACCAATGTGTGTTATTTTTTTGGTTGATAATCATTTGCACAACTTTCCTGTCCACTTATGAAATGTTTAATTCAGTAGTACTATTTTTGGCAGGACCATAGAATTGGCTTTGATTTATTAGTCTTTTGACTTTTTTTAAAGATGAACATTATAAAAACTATGATTTTATAATTTTTTTTAAAAATGTTCACCCTAAAGAATTGGCAGGTACTCTGAGTGATACCAGAGAGCTCATTTTAACTTTGTTGCTGGGAAACAATGATGGTATTTGAGTTTATCATGGTAGATATTTAAATACGACTTCACCTATGAGACTCAGACTGCCAGTGCTACTTCTCATCTTGTGTTTTATGTAAAAAGCTTTGCCTGTTAAACTCTGTGAAACCAGATATTTGATATCAACTGCAAAATCTTGTCTTATCTTCAACGAAGAAGAAAAGGCTCAGACCCTTGACAGCCAAGCTGGATAAGATATTTTGTGTTGCAAGTTTTTAATGCTTCATTTCTCCTAAAGGGTGAGTTGTTAGCACCCCCAAGTCCCTGCAGCTCTCTGGAAGCACCGGTACGGGGCTGGAAGATGCTCATGTGACCACTTACTGTACAATTTAAAGGTATTACCACATCATTTACTTTTACAAGGGTAGATCAATACGTTCTAAAACTCCTGCTCTGTGCACATCACGTTGCTGTGTGGGTATAACCCTAAAAGGCAACTGGTAGAAATTTTGTTGCTTCATCATCATCACTTCCTGAGTTATTCATGTTTGTGAGTAGAGTTCTGGGTGCGTCTGTGATTTCTCCGTGAACATGACCAGAGGATTCACGTCAGATTTAGTATCAAACTCTAGAAATCCTCACCGGAGACTTTTACGATGCTTCAGGAGGGCTGAGACCATGAAGCAATGAGCACAATCGTAGCTCCTCCCCACTCCTACTCATGGTTCCTATTTATTTGCCACAAACTCTGATGTTCGTTCTGCTCAACTTTTCACAGACCTGAACACAAAAATGTGTGGAACTCCAGAACTGATGATGATGAATTGATGAAGTTTGTACCAGTTACTCATCAGGGTTTTATCTTCCTGCTGTTCCATGCACATCACCGTGCTGTGTGTATTTATTAAGTGGGATGAAATAAAACCCACAATCCTTCACATAAAGTCTTATTTTTTCTGTTTCTAACAGGGAAACCCTCCTACAGTTCAATAGGAGTGCTCCTGAGCTCCCGCTCCAGCCTGTGACACTCCTGGGGTTTAACCCAACCGAAGACATTATGTCTGCTTGTGGAACAGCGCTGCCTCTGACAAATGTGTGCACTCTATATCTGCCGGTTCTCAGCTTTTAGCCTTCAGAACTTCAAAATAAAATAAAAGAACAATCCATTCACTTCACCGGAGCATGCTGCAGCTTCAGCTCACTGTCATCTTTGATAGCGTCTGGTGTTGGTTTACTGCAGCTGGATACAAGTGGGTTTTGTTCAAGTGGCGTCATTGTTAAATCTCCCCAGAGCCTCTGCTGATGAACAAGCATGGTTAGAGACAAGTTCTAAATCTCAATATTTTTCGGGATGGTAATTGCAGTCAGATCTTGTTCCAATTGTCATAAAACCTGGTACAGATATCAGTGATAATCTTGTAACATTGTAACTAGTGTGTTTTGAATGTAATGTTTAATAACCAGTCTGTGTGAGTACTCTCAATTTCTATGCTTTATTCCATTAGGGACCGTTGAATACGTATACAGTATATGTATGGTCTCTGGTGGTACCATTGCGTACAATGTTATCATCCGTGACAATATGAGAAGACCTGGTAGCTTCTGTAACTCAATCTCTTGTCAGTTCTCTCTCTTTATCTTTATTTTTTGTTAAAATTAGGTTTGTAGAATTTGTTCAGCACCAAAACTTAAAACAGCTGATTGTAGTGAAGAACTGTGAGGCATCGGAAGTAAATGTAAACCAATGGCTTATCAGCAATGCAGGAAAACAGTATCCAGGTGGGCAATAAGGAAGGTTCTTCCTGAATGGTGGTGATTACACATACTTATCCAGCATGAAAGAATGGATAATAACAGACATTCAGTGTCCCCAGGTAATGGATCCAAATGACTTCTCCTGGGACTTGTATTTAGTGTTACCATTATTTTGATCAAAATAACCAGTGACATTGCTGCAACAACTTGGTGTGGACATTTGGTTTGAAAACAATGACTTTGACAATCCATCATTATTCTTTTTGATCATGATTTTGGTATTTCCATCAGACTCAGCTTTTGGGTGTTAATGATAACTAGCAAAATGCTTGCATGGCAAACTTAAATGCTGAAAATTACAGGTGCTAAATACTTGAATTAACCCTTGTGTTGTCCTTGGGTCAAAATGACCCACAGCTGTGTTCAACCAAGTTCTATTTTGTTTCCATATTTTTTGGGGATCATTGGTGACAAGGAGGCTGTGAGGGTTTCTTTAAAGAATGATGACCAATGATCCCAAAAAATATAAAAATATAGAAATAAAATAGAACTTGGTTGAACACAGCTGTGGGTCATTTTGACCCAAGGACAACACGAGGGTTAGGATATGCAGGTAGGGTTATATTCAGTTTTACAGCAGCTTTCTTTTTCTTTTGAAATACTCTCCGGCGACAATATATGCAGTGAGGCTGTCATGCACCTGTCTGTCTGTAGTACAACTACTAGTGCTGTGACGCCTGTCTGTCTGTAGTACAACTACTAGTGCTGTGACGCCTGTCTGTCTGTAGTACAACTACTAGTGCTGTGACGCCTGTCTGTCTGTAGTACAACTACTAGTGCTGTGACGCCTGTCTGTCTGTAGTACAACTACTAGTACTGTGACGCCTGTCTGTCTGTAGTACAACTACTAGTGCTGTGACGCCTGTCTGTCTGTAGTACAACTACTAGTGCTGTGACGCCTGTCTGTCTGTAGTACAACTACTAGTACTGTGACGCCTGTCTGTCTGTAGTACAACTACTAGTCCTGTGACGCCTGTCTGTCTGTAGTACAACTACTAGTCCTGTGACGCCTGTCTGTCTGTAGTACAACTACTAGTCCTGTGACGCCTGTCTGTCTGTAGTACAACTACTAGTCCTGTGACGCCTGTCTGTCTGTAGTACAACTACTAGTCCTGTGACGCCTGTCTGTCTGTAGTACAACTACTAGTACTGTGACGCCTGTCTGTCTGTAGTACCACTACTAGTACTGTGACGCCTGTCTGTCTGTAGTACAACTACTAGTGCTGTGACGCCTGTCTGTCTGTAGTACAACTACTAGTGCTGTGACGCCTGTCTGTCTGTAGTACAACTACTAGTGCTGTGACGCCTGTCTGTCTGTAGTACAACTACTAGTGCTGTGACGCCTGTCTGTCTGTAGTACAACTACTAGTACTGTGACGCCTGTCTGTCTGTAGTACCACTACTAGTACTGTGACGCCTGTCTGTCTGTAGTACCACTACTAGTACTGTGACGCCTGTCTGTCTGTAGTACCACTACTAGTCCTGTGACGCCTGTCTGTCTGTAGTACAACTACTAGTACTGTGACGCCTGTCTGTCTGTAGTACAACTACTAGTCCTGTGACGCCTGTCTGTCTGTAGTACAACTACTAGTACTGTGACGCCTGTCTGTCTGTAGTACAACTACTAGTACTGTGACGCCTGTCTGTCTGTAGTACAACTACTAGTCCTGTGACGCCTGTCTGTCTGTAGTACAACTACTAGTCCTGTGACGCCTGTCTGTCTGTAGTACAACTACTAGTCCTGTGACGCCTGTCTGTCTGTAGTACAACTACTAGTACTGTGACGCCTGTCTGTCTGTAGTACCACTACTAGTACTGTGACGCCTGTCTGTCTGTAGTACAACTACTAGTACTGTGACGCCTGTCTGTCTGTAGTACAACTACTAGTACTGTGACGCCTGTCTGTCTGTAGTACAACTACTAGTACTGTGACGCCTGTCTGTCTGTAGTACAACTACTAGTCCTGTGACGCCTGTCTGTCTGTAGTACCACTACTAGTACTGTGACGCCTGTCTGTCTGTAGTACAACTACTAGTCCTGTGACGCCTGTCTGTCTGTAGTACAACTACTAGTACTGTGACGCCTGTCTGTCTGTAGTACAACTACTAGTACTGTGACGCCTGTCTGTCTGTAGTACAACTACTAGTCCTGTGACGCCTGTCTGTCTGTAGTACAACTACTAGTCCTGTGACGCCTGTCTGTCTGTAGTACAACTACTAGTCCTGTGACGCCTGTCTGTCTGTAGTACAACTACTAGTACTGTGACGCCTGTCTGTCTGTAGTACAACTACTAGTACTGTGACGCCTGTCTGTCTGTAGTACAACTACTAGTCCTGTGACGCCTGTCTGTCTGTAGTACCACTACTAGTCCTGTGACGCCTGTCTGTCTGTAGTACCACTACTAGTACTGTGACGCCTGTCTGTCTGTAGTACCACTACTAGTACTGTGACGCCTGTCTGTCTGTAGTACAACTACTAGTCCTGTGACGCCTGTCTGTCTGTAGTACAACTACTAGTCCTGTGACGCCTGTCTGTCTGTAGTACCACTACTAGTACTGTGACGCCTGTCTGTCTGTAGTACCACTACTAGTACTGTGACGCCTGTCTGTCTGTAGTACAACTACTAGTCCTGTGACGCCTGTCTGTCTGTAGTACAACTACTAGTCCTGTGACGCCTGTCTGTAGTGCAACTGTGTGACTGTCACAGTAACAACAGGATGCCTCTATTTGAATCTGGCACTGGTGTATTTTAGCCTTCTGTCTCCATGGTAATAGATTGATTAATTCACAATTAGCTCAAGTGTTCAAAGTCCATCCTCGTGCGCTTCTAGCAGTAGGGAACATCTGCTACATGAACACACACACACACACACACACACACACACACACACACACACACACACACACACACACACACACACACACACACACACATGCACACACTGAGCCTTTGTTCGGGGGTGAGACATCTGCTGTTTGTTGTTCACAAATTATTGATAGCAGTAAACAGAAAGTTGAGGGGAAAACAGGCATTTCTCATGCTGCTGAAATTTTCACGACCTGTCAGCCCATTCAAACCAGCACTTTGTTACCGAGCAAGACGCCGTGACAAGAGGCACTTCTCCACCACGCTTTTCCCATATGAAGGACAGAGGCAGTGAAAGGAAAGCAGTGACAGAAACAAAGAACATTCACCGTCAGGAGACCAGCAGGAGTTGGAACACTTTCTTTTTCTGTTTCCTTTCCTTTTCCAATGGATAAAACACCTTTATCCAAACACTTTCCATGCCAGAAGTTGACGTGTAGCTTTGACTGATGATATTCAAAATGATACATTTCAATCCTTTAGATAAATACACAAAATTGCATTTATCATAAATTGTAATAAAAGTTTTCACTATTATTTTTATGATTTATATGTCTAATTTTTTCTGCAGTTGTCCAACTCTTGTCTGCCTGTGGGGCTGATGCCAGGTTTGGACTGAAGGTTTGGGAATGTTCCCATTGGGACAGGCTTGTGAGGGCTGTTCTTTTTTTTTTCCTACCCCGTCACGTTTTCAGACAATATACAGATATTTAATAGGTCGCCTTCGCTGCAGCAAAAGACTGGTGCAATTTGTGATAGCAGTTGCCGGCTCAAATGAAAGTATGTATCACTTGTTGCTGAAACATGGGAGGAAAGAGGAAACCTGCAGCGATGGTGCAGAGAGGGCCAAAAAGAGAAAAAGGGGTTTTCTGGCTGATGTAATGTGTTCTAAGATAACCGAGTGTCAAATTGGGTCCACGTGGACAACAAATTCTGTGGCTGCTTTTTTGTTGCCAGTCTGTCCTTGGTTAGTAGTGACACCTACTTATACAACAAGTAGTTTGACCCATAGAGCTGATTGGTCAACTGTACATTTGGAACAAATCACACCTTGCTCAACTCTACAAATATCACTCCACCTCCTCAATGGGAATATAGAATTATAATTGAATTTCATATAATATGTAATATAATGTAGTTTTTACTAGCTATAGGTCTATTAAATGACCCATTTGGTGAAATCGGGTCTTTTTTGGTCCTTTTTGGTCGCTATGAGCACCCGTACCGTAACACCATGGATAGTCACGCACTTAAAATCCTAGCAGCGGCTAGCTGGACCGGTTTGGTTTTAACACATGACACGGAGCTAAAATGTTTTTTGTTCATCAGATATCTTAGTTCCAACCAGACTGAGCTAGCTGAGCAGTTTAGTGTTTTTATGTGCTGTATTTATTCAGTTGGAGACCAGAAATCCTCCCTGTTGCTAGGTGGTTGCTAAGGGTCGGACTACTTCCTGGAGTAGTAAACATTACATGCATAAGAGTCTACTGACGCGACTGATTGTTTTCCAGGTCTTAGTCAAACCCCATGTGTTGCCATGGAAATGGAGAATACACTAACAAAAAGTTTGATATTTTGATATATTTGCAACACAAAATTAATACATTTTGATTACATATGCTATTATATTTTTTTGTTTTAACGTGGTTTTTTGCACTTCAGTAATGCTTACGGACCTCTTGACCACATTACTGCTGTGCCAATAATGAAGTTAAAGCACACCCTCTTGCATAATATTGCTTAATTGGAGCACTGGAGGTCCAAACTGAAGTGTAGAATCATCTTGTGAAGTGACAGAAAAGTTTATTTTAATTAGCTTTTTTCCTTTCTGGCATACACAAGAGTTTTGGGTTTAGGGTAATATGAAGTAATACAGAATACAATTTAGAGGTATGTGTACAGATTAGTATAATCACTGTAATTGCTAAGATAATTATGTCACACTTCTGTATCATGCAGCTCTTCTGACTGACCACAAGAGGATAGCTGACCAAGCGTAAAATACATACAAAATAAATTTTTCTTAAGAGTGAAATGTTCACTGTCATTGGATTTGATACTATTCTTTCATCTCTGCAGCTCAGTGGAGCAGGAATCTTTCTGGTGAATGTAAAACTTTAACCAATATCACCTTTTCATCCATAATACATCGCTCCATAACCTGCTGTTAACTCTATTTAATGCTGTATAAAGAAGCTTTTAATAATATATTGTAGTTATGTACGTAACTGTCTTTATCTTAGTGTTTCCCTACTCTACATTACTCCCCTTCAAGAACAACTGGAGATCTAAATCTTATACAAATTAATACCCTGTTATGTCTGTTCCATGTGATTGACTGGAGAATATTCATATTTGGGCTAGAAGACCCCGACTCCATACAGCTAGTTCCTAACCACCACCCGTCCAAGATCATCAGGGTCAGTCTTAGTAAAACTAGCGAGAGCCTGCCTGTGTTCATTTTTGATATACACCTACCTATAAAACTACTTTGGAAACAGAACTGGTTCCTTCTTTTTCTCTTATTTTTCTACAGCTGGTCTAAGCACAGATTAAGATGCATTTCAGTGCAGCAAAAGGATCTTATTTCTGCATTTGGGATGAGTTGTTTTAATCGTGACTCAACATCTGTGGCTTCACTGGGCAGAGTGCACATGATGCCGTAGCCAATCTCAGCCAGGTAATTTAACCAACTGAGTAAGACCACGGAGTGTGACACTGTGTCGTTTAAGCACAAAGGGTTAAGAGCAATTTACACACAACAGCTTAGGTCATTTTATACATGATAGGACAGTAAATTATTGACACTCAGACCCGATGCAGTTTAATTATCAACACCACAACATCCGTTTATTTATCAACACCACATCAGTTTATTTATCAACACCACAACATATTTTTTTTATTTACACCACAACATCAGTTTATTTACCAACACCACAACACCAGTTTATTTATTAACACCACAACAGTTTATTAATTAACACCATAATATCAGTTTATTTATTAATAACATCAGTTTATTTATTAACACCACAGCATCAGTTTATTCATTAACACCATAACATCAGTTTTTTTTATTAACACCACATTAGTTTATTTATTAACACCATAACATCAGTTATTTATTAACACCACAATGTCAGTTTATTTATTAACACCATTTCATTTATTAACACCTCATCAGTTTATTTATTAACAGCATAACATCAGTTTATTTATTAACATCACAACATCAGTTTAGTTATTAACACCACAACATCAGTTTATTTATTAACACCACAACATCAGTGTATTTATTAACACCACAACGTCAGTTTATTTATTAACACCATTTCATTTATTAACACCTCATCAGTTTATTTATTAACAGCATAACATCAGTTTATTTATTAACATCACAACATCAGTTTATTTATTAACAGCATAACATCAGTTTATTTATTAACATCACAACATCAGTTTATTTATTAACACCACAACATCAGTTTATTTATTAACACCATAATACCAGTTTATTTATTAACATTACAACATCAGTTTATTTATTAACACCATAATACCAGTTTATTTATTAACATCACAACATCAGTTTATTTATTAACACCCCAACAGCAGTTTATTTATTGACACCACAATATCAGGTTATTTATTAACATCAGTTTATTTAATAACACCACAACATCAGTTTATTTATTAACGCAGATTATTCCTCTCCATCCGTGTTTCTAATAAATGAGTTGCATCAATAATTTTTAGTGTGAATAATTTACTTCTGCTCACTCCTCAACATGGTTTCAGCTCCTGATTTCAGTGTGTTGGATTAGTTTACACGCAGTTTATGTACAGTGGTGCAGTGGTTAGCATGGTCACCTCACAGCAAAAATATTCTGGGTTCGAATCTGGGCCTGGGCCTTTCTTTTGCATGTTCTCCCTGTGCCTGCGTGGGTTCTCTCTGGATACTCCGGCTTCCTCCCACCATCCAAAAACATGCACCTCAGGTTAATTGGTGGTTCTACAAATTGGCCTTAGGTGTGAATGGTCTTCGTTTCCGTCTGTCTTTATGTGGCCCTGTGATGGACTGGCGATCTGTCCAGGGTGTAACCTGCCTTCGCCCTAAGTGAGCTGGGATAGGCTCCAGCCGCCTGTGACCCTGTTCAGGATAAAGCAGGTATAGATGATGGATTGATGGATTAGTTTACTTTGTTCACTTTGACTTTTAATTAATGAACAAATAGAAACTATGTTTTTTCATTTAAATCATCCACATTTCCAATACATCTCCTAATTGATTGACCTTCATGCTTCAAGCTCAAATTGTTGAGGTAACAAAAGGTCATATTTGGCTGGCATTGCTCGTCTGCTCCTTCGGCAGCCATTATGAAATTGACAAGATGTTGCACGTTTTTAAAGGGGAATTGAAGAGCTGATTTGATTGACCATGATTGAAGTCAACAAACTGTTTAATAATCCGTTCCTCTTACTTACCACTGATGCGTTTGCGTCATGCACCAAATGATCAAAATGCTTTGCCAAACCTACATCCAGTCCTGCTTCCAATTTGATAAAAACATTTTTAGCCCTTTAAGTTTAGCTTCTTCTCAATGAATGACACAAATAAATGAGCAGTCAGATGATCACGCAGGTTTTAACCCCTGGTTATATTATATTATATTATCTATTTCACTTGTTTCTACCTTGAAGAGTAAGTCAAAGCCATAAAATATACGAACAGAAAAAAAAGAGAAACAAAAACAAATTCATATAGTACAGCAATGCAGCATTTATACAAAGTCTCAAAATATGATTATAATCATGAGGGGAAAAAAGATGATGCTTTATACAATAACTACAGGATATTTTTTAATATTTAGTGTCACTTCAGTGCTAAGCATGTGCTAAGAGCGTGTTGTATACAGAGAGCTTTAAAAGATTTAACCACAGACTGACCAAAACCTCAGAAGCTGGAAAAAAAACAAAAAAAACAGAAGAAAAGCCACTTTGGTCCTATTGTTTCCTGTTTGGGGTTGTTCACTTGCCCCAGAAACATCCTGCTGCTATTCCTGGCCTCTTTATTGACTCCTGTAGCTGCCTTTGTTATGTCCCTGTGCTGTCTGAAAAAGTGGCCACCTTAAGTGTTCTTTAGTGGTACTCCTGCTGTGGGGCATATTTTTGAAACAACCCGGGACAGGACAGGTCGTTTACGATGTGATATACGAAGAAAATTCCCCCTTTACTTCCAGAAGCAATCACTTAAGTGCAGATGTGTTTATGTGCGTGAGTGCCCATTGTCTACAGGCAACCAAATCAGTGACTGGAAACATTCAGAGCATGAAGAAGACAGTTGCAGTGGGGGAAGAAAAATAATATTACGCTCATTGAACAGATGTTAGAGCTGTAGTGAAGATCAAGATATACAACAGCTGCAGTAATAAACCACCATATTTTGCTACTGTATTTGATTATACCTCAGTGGCTGCACAGCTACTATGATTAAGTTAACTTCAAAGAATCAAACCACAACCTGCCAATCAGCCAACCAGTGACACATTAGATCAGTGAAAATAGTCATTACTTTTACAGGACACTAATGTGACAAATAATGAAGAGAAAGACATATTTTAGTAGACTTATTAAATAGTTTTGACATTCCAGTCTTTGTGTCTCTTTGGTTTTCAACAGATGGAGGGAGAGTTGATTACACTCAATACCTACAATGGAAAATACAGATGCATATTAATTGCACAGAGATTCTTCCATTCCCAAAACACTTTCTAACAGTGTCGATGACTTTTCATCTTCATATTATTACTGCAGCTAAGAATAACTTTAATAGTCTGTAATGAAAATTGGAACAAAAAGTAAATCCTCTTTTTGCAACTTTACTGTTTCGGTTCACTCTTCACAGCCTTGTTTTGCACACATTCTGCAAATATTTGTAGTGAACATGTTCAAAAAAATGTAATAGGGTTTGAAAAAAAGAACCAGAATAGACTTATTATCATGAGTCCAAATAAATGAGAGATTTGATTAATAAACGGAGGGAACAGATCAATAAACCATGCAAATGGATTTTAAAAAGGTGGGAACGGATTTAGCATAATTAAACAGACAGACTTCCAACTGTGGGTGCAGTTTAACCTCCGTTACCTTTGGCCACTAGAGTCAGCTGTAAACCACGATGGCATCATCTGTCTGCAGCTCAAGTAAGTAGCCATCGTACTGTGTGTGTTGTAAAAATGTTTACGCTGAGTACAGTGTGTTGCACATATTCTGATCTGAACAGGAATTTAGATTATTTTGTAAATCCACAGCACTGTTAACCAGTCTGTGTTCTCAGATTACCAAACATGTGCATGGTTTAGCAACTCAAAAACATAGCAGGCTAAAAAACGTGGTTTCATCAAAAACTGCAGCTGCATCCTTTCAAGATAAAGGAATACATCTTTTGCATGTATATGTTTTTCATCCTGCAGAAAATGACAAGAGTTGAGGCATAGACACAAATGATCAATCCTGTACATATCGTGCATTCACATAATAATTTGTTCCACAAATTACCGGAATGACTGGAAAAATCATGGTTACAGAAACAATGTGTTGTGAATCACAAGACATTTGGAGATATGAAGATAAAGAGGGAACCATTTAGGGGTCATAACTGAACTGAGGTGGAAGCACAACGAGGTCAGACGAGACCACATTTGTGTGTGTTGGTCCTTGCGCTCATTCTAATTGCCTTATAGCATATTTCATTAAGCAGCTTGGCTGAGATGTGAGGTTAAACCTATTGAACACGTGAGGGCCCCACATATTACAGAGAACAAAGGTTGTTGAAAGGCCGCCTTAATTAAAGATTGAAGTTACATAATACTATCTAATAAATAACTCCTTCACATTTTGGTTGAAATCGAAACATATTTTTGAAAAGATTGTAACTCCCACACTGTCCGGGGGGAGTGATTCTCAACCATGAATATTCATGGTAAAAACAGTTGTTTAATGTCTTTTGTGAATATTGACCAGCTCGGCCTAATTCAATTTACCCAAATTATTTCATCAGGGACTTTGTTATTGTCCTAAGCACAGGCACTACAGCTAGTATAATAGTATGTACTGGTGCATGTAGTATGTATACAATGAGGACATACTATGTCATTATAAAAATGCCCCTTGACCTTTGACCGTCTTGGTCATATCCGTCGCGATCCGTAGCATGGCGTTTGAAGTAAAAAGAAAAAGGATGAGAAGGAAGGAACGAGTACTCTTCATTTAAAAGCTTCTTCTTCGTCTTCTCCATCTTCTTGTTTTGTGGGCGGAGCATCAGCGTCACCAACTGTCTCAGGGACTCAGTCGATGTGACGTATCTTCCTCTGCAGAGGATTGTGGGTCAGAACATCCAGAGTATCACGCTGACCTGCAGACTGCAGAATACGACTGGATGTAGTAGAACATCCTGGTACTTCTAGCATAGTACGTTTAACATACCATGTACTGGAACGTACTAAATATGGTTCTGTCATACTAAATAGTTCGGTAGTATGGATATTGATATGCAGGATAAATTTGAGAAAAGTGCCAGAATCTGAGCCAACTGACTTCATACTGTCTTCCTCCCTGTACCCCCCCTCCCCTCCCCTTCCCCCCGTCTCTTTCATGGGCACTGCGATTCTTAGGCATGTGTGTTGTTAATAATTCAGCCTGGAGGATGGATTTTGGTCTTCATTTGCAGCAGGAAATGCCTTGCTCCACTGAACAATGCACTCACGCCCAGGCCCCTGAAGTGTTTCACAGGCAGAAATAGGAAAAGCCTTTTCCCTTTAGATGGCTGCTGGGTGTCTGAAAAATCAGGAGAGAGAAAATGGACAAGAGAGACAGAAGCAGTGATTTTATGTTTCTTTTCTTTGCATGCCCAGAAAAACACTACCCTTGACAAAGGGTTAAGACTCTCTGTAGAGCATGTTGTTATTGAGCAGGTAGAAAGCACCGGAAGAACGGACCCATTTTTAGAAACATTTCTTTTTCCACTTTAAAGCGCCTCTGATAAATTTGTGGGTCATTTTCGCTCCATTTCCTCTCCATCTTTCTGTATGTTGGTGTCTCCATTTCTTCCCTGTTCAATGACACATTTTCATGTAGTGACACATTAGTTCCCATCAGTTTTTGAAGGGCAGGCGGTTTGTGTCATACATTATGACAGAACTCATTTTCTACCTGAGTTTAACAATGTGTGTGTCCTCTAAGAGGTGAGACTATATGAGGGAGCCATCAGGAGCTTCTTCGTGTTTCATATGTTCATATGTGTGTGTGAGTGGAAGATGGAAGAAACGAGACAAAATAAGGACAGAAAAAAGTTCATGTGTCCTGTAGCGTGACACTCACAGTCACTCTGGCATCATACTGAATTATGGCACATAAATGTAATGTATATGGATATATTCAATTTATCATGACTGTTTTCATACATTTTCATATTTACAATGCTGTGATTTTTATTCATATGCAATCACTGCCTGTTATGATATGCATACTGTATACTGTAAGTTCAAGTGACATGGCTTTACAAAACAGTCTGTCACTGCAATATAGGACACATGTTTTTGTAAAAAGAGAAGGAGAGGAGGGTCTTCCAAAAGCTCTTCCAGTGGTCTGAAGGTTTCAGGGTATCTCAGTTAAGACCTCCCTTTTCGGGAGTGAGAGCCTCCATGTTGTAGTTGCAATCTGCAGGAGTCTCCACCTCACTACAGCGCCATTCCCATTCTGTTGGAGCCTCTAGACCTCCAGCTGTGATGGTGGCTTCCTTCTGATGATGTCAGAGCCCTGAGTTTTCAGCTGATTTGTGGTCAGTGTGGATGTTGGTCCTCTGCTCATCCACAGTTCCCACGTACATGACTGCGTTCTTTGGACCTGCTTTTAAGCAGCCATTATCATTTAAAAATAAGTTTTCAGTCCTTGTCCAAGTACGTCTTCCTCAAGTCCTGGTGTCACATCAGCATTTCCTGGTTCCCAAGTCTCTATGGCCAGTGTTGTTTAGTTGTGTTTCTTTCACTCATGTTCTGAAGTCGCATTAGTGATCTAAGTCTGTGGAACCTTTCTTGAGGCTCTACCTGACCGTATGTGGCTCAATTGGTGATGACACGAGGACGATGTATTCCAGCCGCTAATAGTTTAATAAAACAGACTAATTAGCAAATGTTGCAGAAAGACGTCAGAAGTTTAGGATAAAATTAGAAAAATGTTGTCGCCTTAGGCACATTGTATAGACAGTAACATGACCTCTGTGGCATTATCATTAATACAAACCACATAATAATCAAGAGACCTGCTCTACCTCCAGCTTGTATTGTACTGCCAACCCTACCATTAGTGGTTAATGATAGGGTTGGCAGTACAATCCCCGGGCTCTGTGTGTGTGTGTGTGTGTGTGTGTGTGTGTGAATGGAAAGTGGGAGGCAAAAATTTCAGCGCTTTGTACCGTTTTTAATACATTTTGCGTAATGTATCGTCAAATTTACAGATTTGTTCAATTAGTTTATCGATAACTGATTTCTTAAAAGACAGCATTCGCATACAGTTCAGAAAAACCGGGATTGATGGAACATGAGTCCTTTTATCTGTAGATACCACAGAAAAATAAACTGGTGAACAGATACTGAAGTGGCCTCATGAAACAACAAGTTTAAAAGCTTTCACACAAACATTTTTTTCTTTTCAATTTGGTTCAATAAAACAGAGTTGAGATGCATTTTCTCTCTTTAAAAAGTAAAATCCAAAACCTGACCAAAATATCTTCACAAAACTATTTGTAGTTTTTTTTTTTTTCTTTGGTGTCAAGACTTGTCATACTTAACCAAACGTAAATATGCCCTCTGATGTGATCTGTTACTGAAGACACTCCTCAGAGTGTTTTGTACTGGATGGATATTTCACAGCTCTCATCTAGAACGTGACTCTCCGTCTACATCACTCTCTATTTTTGACTTGTTAATTCTCCCTGATCCCTCTGAGTGTCTCTGTTGCTCTGAGATGATGAGCTCTCCATCCTCCTCTTCCTCCATCATTCTTCCTCACATAAGTAATGGAGAATGACTGACAGGCTGCCACCTGGAAATACACACCACCCTCTTTTTTCCTAGCGGCTAAAGCCCGTTAAATGTGTCAGGATGGGGGGTGCTCGTTGGCAGGCGGGGTCTTATCTCCCCTAAACACCTGTACCTGGTCCATGGTGCCATTTAAGGCCTCATCTGCATAAATAGGTGACAATGCAGATGTTGTGTTGCTTTAAGAAATGCTGCAGGCTAACTGATCCAAGTGCCCTGGGGACGGTGGACGCCCTTCTGCTCCAGCCACACGTGTGTTTCTGAGTCCGCGGTGCTTCGTTTTGTTCCTGCTTTTGATGATTTGAAGGGTTTAATTAAGCTGACATTGAAATGTCTGAGACATGGAAGGCACAGTCAACTTAGAATATAAAGTTCTTTATGGATCCAGTCTCTGAGATTTGTTCTTTGAACAGTTATAGTTTGTAACTGGTTACTGTGTTAGGTCCACTAACATCTGCTATTAGTTCTTTTTAAAAAGCCACATTATACATACGACTCTTGTGTCGGATATCATTTATGTTTCATAGACAAAGAATGACAAACAGAGAAGAACAGCATTGTTAGAAACCACATTCCCTAGTATTCAAACAGTAGCACCGACCCAATTCTTGGTCATACCCCATGTGTTGCCATGGAAACGGAGATCACACTAACAAAGTTTTATAATTTGAGAGTGAGTTGCCATAATATGAACACATTTAGATCACATGTTTTATTTAGTTGGTAACTTATTGTCTAATCACAATATTATTCTTGAAGTGATGAGACAGACTGAACTTTTATAATCTTGCAGTGTAAATCATTTTCCAGAATAATGCTGCTGCATTTGTTCCATTTTGAAAAGCAGCCAGTGCCATTGAATTTGCATTCACATTGTTAACCCAACTCACACAGTAGGCGCTTGTTACGAGGTGGGGTGTTTTTCCAGGACCCAAATGCAAGCTCACATACTCAAGGTTTTCAAGTTCCAAAAATACAGTCTTTATTGTCCAAAAAACAAACAAAAAACTACAAACCAAAAGGTGGCACCGAGCGTGTCCACTTTACGTCCAGTCGGGAGGGCAACTCGACCGACAGCTCCAGGGGGACACGGCCGACAGGACAGTCGGCAGACCAGCGGAAGGGACGGCGTCAACAATCTTCCAAGCCGGGAGGGCAACTCCACCGACTGGTGATTTTGACCTGGAATATCCGCAGGAGGCACAGAGGCCGGAGGAACGGGAACAGGTACAGGACTGACGGAGAGCTGACGGGGAGCAGACGGAAGACGGACGGAGAGCAGACAGAGGACGGACGGGTGGCTAAACAAAAATGCACCGACAACCAGAGTTGTGCAGGGGCAGGTTACATATAGTCTGGGGAGGTGATCAGGGAGATGCAGCACACCTGCAGGTGGTGATCAGGGGTGAGTGGCTGCATCTGCTGGGACCAGTGAGGGGCGTGGCCACGGGAGGTGAGGGGCGTGGCCACAGACAAAGACAGGGGACACAGGAGGAGAGGTGATCGGGGGCAAAACGGAGGACAAAACTGAACTCCTGACAGCGCTAAGTGTGCCTGATACAATATAAGTGCCCAGCCTATGAGGATTTAGTTTAAGACCAGAATAATTCTGACCAGTAGTGAGACAAATCAAAGGATCATAGCTTAACACACACATGCTTAATACACACAACATGCTTAATACACACAACATGCTTAATACACACAACATGCTTAATACTAAGAAATCCTGTTGTCTCCTCTTCTGAGCTCTACAGATCAAACATGTCCCGTGATGCTTGTCGTGAGATCTTTTCATTAAGATTGTACAACGTCAGTAATTTATCGGAAACAATTTATAATTTGTTCACTTTATTGAAACTAAATTTAAATATACAAACAATGCAGACGGGTAACAACAATAATGGGGATTTAGATAAACAATTAAGAAAATAAATTACACAAAGTGGAGGTAGGAGGATAGATGCATATGTTTCATTAATACACAGTTATTTTGAGGAAATATAAAAAAAATTAAAGTCGAAAAACAACCTTTTATTCCTCTTCAATAAATTAATTATAGAGTTGGACAGACTTGTTCCTATTTTTACTGTTTATAAGTTTGATAGTCTTCACATTTTTGGAAAACAATATGTTTTGTATGTTTTTCTGGCCCCTTCACATGTCTAGTATATTAATACTTGCACTGTATATTATGGTAAATGCAGTAGGAGTATAAAATGGGTCATAAATATCATGTACGGTACAGTATATTCAAAAAGAGCCTATTGAACAAAACACAATTAAAAATGTAAAGTTAGGTCACAGTCCTGATTCTGATCCAGTTTTGGTCGATCTATTACATCTTAATGTTTGCCTTTGTTTGCCCGAGGACTCCCATTGATTTGAATGTAAAATGAGGATTAGTGTCTTTGTGTTGCAGCTTGACTGGACCGACTCAGGCTGGACACCCAGGGAGTCTAAATCTCCAACGCTTAATTAACATGTTAATTTGAATTAACTGTCAGTGGGCTGAAAATAAGGCAGTGTACAGGGAATTTGTTCACAGCCTTGTTAATAACAACTCACTCCAATTATTTAAATTGGTTTTAGCATTTTTGTAAATATGGTTAGATAATTTGGCTTATGAGGTACATGTTATTTTATAAAAGAAGCAATCAGAATACTGCATTTGAACCTAACAGCCTGCTTTTTTTGTATTGTTCTTTATTGTAAAACACGAGTTTGAGTTACATAACATACATACCATATCATCTTAAAAAGTCGTTCATATGTTTTGCTGCTTCCAACCTGATACAAAACAAAACTAATTTAGACAAAGCAAACAGATTCCCTCTCAGCCGATGCTGCTGATGACTGATTTTAAATGCTGTCGTCAATCAGAGACAAGAATGTAATAGAGAATCCAATAAACAATTTATTTTTGTCCAACGTCAGAGAGGTGTAATTTCCTGTTTAGAAGCTCAGCGGTTTCATTTCACAGCAACAGGCCTGTCAATTTGTGCGGCGGGCTAAAATCTCCCTGTAAACGTGACATAAATGCCCATCACTTTTTCTTCAGCACTATTATTTCATTAAAGATTAAAGCGAAAGTGAAACTGCTTTGAAGCAATGTCATCAAAGTCAGGGAGTCTGCAGGGAGAGAGCTGATTTAGTGGATGGCAGGGTAAAAGGATGTTAATAGAGAGCAGTTATTTCTGTTTTGTTCGATGGTGCAGCCTGGAGAGAGTGCCTGCTAATGAATGACCAGACAGGTCGCACACAAACAGACATTTGTTTGTAAAACCCAAAGAAGAGTGTCAGTCTCACCTGCTCTGTTTGCTTGTCTTACTTCTGTCCCTGGTGTTTGTGAGTGACAGACGGACACTTTTCACCACGTATGCTTCTCTTTATGACGATCAGAAGGACCAACGTCTCCGCTGTTTGATATATGAGCTGAGGTGTGACAGACAAACCCCCCATATCTAAAATTAGGCCCCAAGTAGGTCCAGTAGAGCTGAACTGAATGGAAGATACTGAACACCTGACTGAAGCTCACCAGAATCAGTGAGAGGAACGTGCACCTAAAAGTCATGTTTTCATATAGATTTGAAAATAATAAAAAAAACTTAAAGTTCAGACATGTAAAATAAAGAAGACCTATTTCAGATGCTGCTCTGTTTCCAGGTCACAGATCATGTTAATGCCATACAAACCTTAGATTTCCTTGAGTTGAATCATTTTATTGAATGGGTGGATGTGAGTGACTCATCAGAGGCTTTTTTAAGCAAATCAAACTGCAGCCATTGATCACCTCTTACCCTCATATTATACTGGACACGCTCCGTCACGTCACGTGAGACGTGATTTTGTTTCCGTCCTCTTCATGTCTTCATCTCCAGCGGCAGCGTGTCAGACGTGTTTTATCTTCCTTCCTCGTGTGGTCATGTTTCCTTGATTTCTGTTCTTCTATCGCGGGTAAACGTTGTTAAACGGCTTCTTTTCTGTCCGTTGTTTGTTCATTGTTGTCATTTCCTACTTTGTGCTGCAGCCTGCAGACAAAGTTAATACAGCTGCTGTGTTTCAGTCGTTAAAAACATTCCTCCTCCTGTTTATTCTGTAACTATTTCCCGTACCGTGTCTGCAGCAGGAGGAGGATGTGTTTCTGGTCCTGATTGAAAGACTGCGGTGGTAGATGTTGATGTCGTGATGCGTTTTACCATCCGGAGTTTGAACATGGGTGTTTTATTTTGAAAATTGGCCGGATCCTCTCTGTTTTTCTCCGACTGACTTCCTGCCGATCCGATCTGCTCTGTTTAGATCGCCGCGGTCTCCGAGCGGCTTCCGTCAGAAACAGACTTCTGAGACGCTGGTGAGACGGACCGCGGTGCAGCCGCTGGAGACCAAACATCCACCTTAATGACGGAGACGGAAACGGTGGAAAATATCAGTTAGAAACACGTCTGTGCCTCAAGTTTTCAGCAGAACTGAACTGAATTAAGCAGCGTCATGGTAAAAGGAAACATTGATCAGAACTTAGTGAAGGTCAGAGGTCATTGTGTTGTATCCAAAGCATGATAAAAGTCAGAAGATCTGTTGGGGAGGCTGTGGCTCAGACGGTAGAGTGGGTTGCACACTAATCAGAAGGTTGGTGGTTCAATCCCCAGCTCCTTCTGTCCACATGCCTAAGTGTCCTAGAACAAGACACTGAACCCTAAGTTGTTCCCGATGGTGAACCATCAGTGTGTGAATGTTCTCCTGATGGCAGCACCTTGCATGGTGATCTGTCTCATTAGTGGGTGAATGGGAAAACCATGTTAAAGCGCTTTGAGACCAAAAGGTGATAAAGTGCTGTACAAGTACAGACCATTTACCATCAGTTCATTGAGCTTTGTTCAAGGGGACATAGTTCATGGTTTGAAGGATTCATACTGCAGCAGATGATATACATAACCAGATGTTCCTATTTCACAATATATATGCAGGGGTTTTATTTTCCATCCATCACATAACAGTACATGTCTTCTCTGAACTTGATGTACTCCAACAGGAACACGGATGCGGGCAGGAGGAAGGACAGGATACACACCTGCAGTTGTGTTTGTATTCAATGTATGACTCTATATTGGTCATACATTTTCAGCCATTCAGGAGCCTCATGGGCAAATGAGTGAATTTACATCACACGGACCCCTTCAGACCCTGGAAAGAATCACTTTAAGCTTCCATTTTTAGCTCTTTATGTGTGACCGACTGTCAAGTCAAATCGTGTCCGTTTTATTTACGTAGCCTAAAATACAAATGGTAAATTTGACTCAGGCATGATCCTTGCCCCTTCTTTCTACTTTTCTTTAAGTATAACAGGTGTGTGATTTACAGTGGTGCGAGAATGTTTGTCAACTCTTTTGAATTTTTTATATTTCTGCATAAATATGACAGTAAAAATAATCAAAAGTCCAAGAAGTATCATGCTTGGCCATTTATTAAGTAAGAGATATGATCCAATACGACTCATCTGAGTGCTTTCAGTATCTGGTGTGACCCCGTTGTGCAGAAAAAAGGTGCAACGACATGTTTCCAGTATCCATTATAGACACTTACAGTGCGAACAACCCTTCATCTCAGTTAAGTTGTTCAGGAAACATGGATCCCAGCGAGGTGCTGCTCATATCACATGAAAAGGAACGACTTAACCTGGAAACTATGCGAGACAAACTGTTATCTGCATTATTAGATGAATAAAATCAGATTTTGTTTTTCATCTTTGTTGTTAGTTTGCAGGATTGTGAACATTTTTCTGACACTTTTAAAAAAAGGGGCAGTTGATAATTGTGAGGGAAGTTACACATCAGCAGAAAAGTTACCTGCAGAGAAACATTATGGGTTGTGTGGAGCATCATAGCTGATAGCAGGTCTGTTTATAATGTGTCTTTTAGAGTCACAGTGCCCTAAAATAAGCTCAGTTCATCACACCTGAGTTTCTGATGGCTTGATGATGACATGTCTCACTGCTGGAAGACATCAATTCCTGAGTGAAACCTTCTTTACTGCAGAAACTAACATGAGATCGAAGAATTATCTGTCACAGATGTTGAGCAGTCTGAAAAGTTGTCAGAGAAAATCATTTTGGCCATTTTAAAGACCTGAACGGAGAGACTGAGTGTTTGACTGATGGAAAACTTACCAAAAAATGTGGATTCACCTATAATATTCCAGATTATAATGAGGTTGTTTAACAAGCAGATGAAAGTGTTGTATTTCTTCTCTGTGTGACAATACAGAAACAATTCTTGTGTCTCTGTTGTCTCCGCTCTACTTGCATGTCTACCAGTTTCACCATATGGTCACCTGTCCGTCAGCCTCACGCCTCACATCTTCATCCATAAAATCAAGTGGGATTAATTCAGTTTGATCCTGCAGCTTCCTCCATTCACCTGTTCTTCCTCTTCCCCTCCCTCTCCTCCTCTGATACCACACTGACGGGCACATTGCCAACAGTTAAATCTCAGTGGGGCCCATCCATATGGCCAACATGTTCAGCAGTCATTACTGGCCCATTTAACACATCTAATTGTTCAACGTTTGACATCTTGTCAAGACAATTAGTTCAGATTACTCCTGCATAAGACACTGTGATGTTGATTTTGTCACAAACTGTTGGAGGTTTATGTTCGTGCTGCCGTGCATAACACTGGTGTTGTGTGAGCCTGTGCACGTGGGTAATGTGATGAAGGTGTACCTGCAGATAGCATCATTTTTAGATTGATGCACAGTACATGTTATAAATATTTACAGTTGTCTGTATCATGAGCACGCGCTTGTCCATAGTTACTCTCTGTTTGTTACTTTAGGTAGAGGTGGAGAGAGACGTTTATGATTTGTGCTCGGATTGGGGAGGAAACAAAGTTGTGCAGACCACAAGTTGTAAGAATACAATTCATCTGGCGAAGCAAACCAAAAGAGCTTTAAGGCTGCAAAGGTTGTCGCTCTTGTTTGAAAAGCCATCGATGTAGAATTGTCAAAAAATAGTAAAAAAAAAAAAAGAAGAAGCTTATTTTAAGTTCACAGAGCCCGAAATGATGTCCACAGATATTTAATTTACAAAAATACAACACAAGGACACGTGTAACAAGCTGCAACTGACGTGCTTCAGTTCTGCTGAGTGACTCAAACAGTTAACTGCTTGATTTTTGTTCCTAGATGTCAGTCAAATGAAGGTAATACATATTTTACATGTTTATTTTCAGGTCCTGTCATGTGTTCTATGTGCCTGTGTTGTGGTGTGTGACTCAACCTCATCCAAACGTTTCACTCCATCACCGTCATCCCTTTTCCTGTCTGGTTATCTTGCATCCTCCTCATCTCTTCATCAGCACAGCGGTTAGAAAACATCGTTCTCTTCCTCCGTTTATCTCCTTAGGTACCCCTCCCTCTCTCTCTCTCTCACACATACACACACACACACACACACACACACACACACACACACACACACACACACACACACACACACACACACACACACACTACTTTGCCCCTCCTTTCATCTTGCAGCTACAATCTATTTCTGTGTCATTGCGAGTTAGCAGGTCAAGCGTAAAGACTAATGTAAATTTCATTCAGCCATCACCGGGGAGTTTCTAATAAAACAGGGAGGGACAGGTTGTCTTCTTCTCTCACTGTCTATTCCTTCTAGTATCTCCCCTTTTCTTCCTTCTACTGCTCTGGTGTGGCATGAATTTGTTGGTTTGGTATGTCTTAAAAAAAGTACAGGAACAACAAAAGCTTTTAAACAAATAGAGAAATCATCAAATCATAATCCATACAGCGTTCCTTGTCTTCAGTGAGCTCGAGGCACCGTCGGTCCGGTTCTTACGGGACCAGTCAGCCGGGTGCACATTAAGTCCAATTCTAAACCTGCATTTAACTACGTGTCCTAATTTCCTCGTGTGTGTGTGTGTGTGTGTGTGTGCGTGTGGATAACTCACCAGGTCAGCGGAGGTCTGCAGTTTGGTCGGCCTGCCCACTCTTCATCATTCAGGGAATTTTTTTTTCTTAAAAAGGTGCATTATTACAAGTGGTGGTGAAAGGAGGAAGAACATGTTCTCTCTTCGAACTCTTCTCGGCCATGCTAAGGTGTCGCTTGCATTGGACCTCCTGTTTTTTTCGCACGTCCTTCCCCGGAAGTCCTACGTTCTTCCTCTGCCCCCCCATTGGGAGAAGCCACAAGACAACATCGTCACTGTGTATCAGTATGTCCTTACATCTGTTAACCTGACATACATATACAGGTACCTACGAAACCTGCCATACCACCAGAACAAGCGTGTGTGACAAGCTACAGATCGGCTTTGGAGGGTCAAAAGCGCCAACGGTTGGTTACCAGCTTCCTAAAGGAAGGTTGACAGAGAATATTGTCATGTTGTAACAGCTTCTTGTGTTTGGTGAACATCGCCTGGTGCTTGGAAACCGTTGCTATCACACGGTGACATTCTAATCCAGAGTTGTAGTTTTGGTTGTCAGTGAATCTTATTGAGAGCAGAATACTAAATCAAGAAGTATTACGTTTAATGATGATTGCCACAATACAGCCATGCATTAGGGCTGCACTATGGAACTAGAATTGCCTTGGATATTGTCAGTTTATATGAATCTTTCATTGATTACCTGTGAAACAGATAGACCTGTGGCCTTAAAGACATGTATCAGATTCACAAACTGACACACTTGCACAGTCCCTGGGATTCAGAGGGAATTTTAACTCTGTTTTTGGTGAAGTGTGTAGTCATGTGTAAAGGGCACGTTGGGTACATCCTGCACCACAACCGCACAATCACACCCCGAGGAGCGTATACTTCATCACATGCTCTTAAGGGAACGCATGGAGAGAGACTTTAAATTGTGACAGCCACCGCAGGTCACCAAGGAGACGTCTCCAAAACGCATCTCTTTTCCAGGACAGGAGTGTTAACAGTATGCATGGATTCACAGTGTTGACCTCCATGTGCCGTGTCACCTGTTCTTAAACGGTCCAGAAGGGGCTTTCGGACAAGCCTATTAATAGAGCGCTGAGATGCTGCCTCTTGTTCACAGCTGCAGCAGAGGGCTCGCTTCAGGATCTGACTTCCTCCCCCGTGTAGTTATAAAGCAAAATATATTCTTCTTTGGTGTTTGATGATTACAATCTAAGAAATCTTTTCTCACTCACATTTGCACCCATCATCGAGAGATGATCATCTGAAACTTGAACATCAGTTTCTACAAAATGATTGATCACAATTACTTCTCCCATGTCTTTTAAGGAGAGTTTTTCTGAAATGAAATGAACACGCTTCTACTGTATCTTTTACCGATATGCTTTTTTAAAGATGGTTCTTTGCTCTGTTGTCAGTGCCATAGATGCCTCCACAGCAGAACTTGATTTAGTTGTCATTCACTAGGGCTTATCATGCTTTAGATATTTTCCTTAGGGTAATTGGGATTACACT
The DNA here is from genome assembly GCF_022577435.1 of Embiotoca jacksoni. Lineage (NCBI taxonomy): Eukaryota > Metazoa > Chordata > Actinopteri > Embiotocidae > Embiotoca > Embiotoca jacksoni. Next base: position 669,550 of record NW_027185430.1, read on the forward strand.
CTTTTATTGATTTACAGCAAACAGGTTAGCTTTGGTAGGCACTTCGCTAAATCACAAAACATGTTGAATGACTAAAAAAACTGAGCACCAGAACTAGGTATGTTTTCTCCCCTGTGAATCCTCTCCATCTGTGTCAGAAAACATCTAAACTGATAAATTACAGGTGTGCTGCTGCCTGTGTAGCTGAACTTTTAGGCATTGTAGCTTTGGAACAGCCTACAACAAAGCTGAGGCTAGATGCATAGCATTGTATGTATTATGTAAACCTAAAACAACTAGTGGGCAGAAGGTTGGAATGAAATGGAAATGGCTTTTTCTTGGTCAGAAAATATGTTGTGATACTAAAAGAAAATGTACCCTTTCTTCATTGGACCAGAAAACTTGTAGGGGAAACAGCTGGCAAAAACTGAGCTGCAGTGATACATGAGCAGCCTCATTTGTTTATCCTGCAACCTTCTGATGCACAATTTAAGACCAGAGTAACAATATTAAGGAGATCAAAGCTTGATCGTGAAAGTCTCAGTCCTCTGTTACCTTTTTCATACCCACTTCCTTCATCGGAGCTTGATTGACAGACCTGTTGGTGCACCTGAAGTTCAGTAGTACATTCAGTGGTTAATCGCTGATGAACACAAAGTGTGTTCAAATTCCCTCCTCTTCTTCTCGGTTGAATAGCGTGGTGAGTATTCATCACAGAGAGATGGAACAGATATCCTGTGAAACTGTCCAGTTGGAGCCTCATCTGTGAGGGAGGGTTAGCAGAGATAGTTGAGGTTGAAGTTGCATTGTCGTTACACTCTTCATGAAGCGCTGCAGCCATCTCCACCCTTGCTACTCTTAGTTGAATAATTCCCTAAATCCCGAATGCTTCACAACACACTTTATATGAGAATAAACAGCAGATCTTCCCCTTTCTGATGATACAGCTTGTTTCCCTGTACGTCAAAGTGTTGTTAGCTAGTGCAGTTTTGAAATCACAGCTGACCTCTGTACTGTCTCCAACATAAGGCTGATATCACAGGGCCGTATGTCCTGAGTGTGAGTCCCTGTTTGGGCCCCTGGACACCCGCAGTCATTCATGATGTTTATTTCATTCAGGCACTAAACACATTTTTCTTTTTAATGGCTGAGTCATACAGTGTCGCACAAACATGGTTCAGATCACCAGATTCCAGACAATCTCCTCTACACAACGATAAACAGATATCTCTACTGGCAATATTTTATGGTGGCATACATGTGAAAACATAACAATTTTATCAGACAAAATTATTTTTCCTTGATATAAAGGCGAATATAAAAAAAAAAAATCTCTCAGTATTATCAAATTAAATGTTGAAAGATCTGGATAGCCTGGACTGTTCTGAAAAAAACAAGATACAGCCTGAATGTTTAGCCCCAACAATGAACATGATATGAGCTTAAAAGTGAAGGTAGTGAAGTTACCCTGAAGATAGCCTGGGGTTCATGTAGGGTTAGTTATGTAAAGAAGGGGAGTTCCTTTCCAGTTGAAAATATCAGAGGTTATTGTTGGTTTATTTTAAATGACTTTCTTAACATGAGTAGTCACTCCCTCTTATGTTGTACTCCCCCCTCACTTGTGACTGATTAAAACTCAGTGATATGTAAGTGTTCATACACAACATATACTTCTACAGTGATGAACTCACTGAGTGCAGCCACTCCATTAGTTTCCTCCCCACGTCCGTAACCTGAGTGACCTTCTCTGTGATTATGTGTCATGATGGATGTGGCCAGGTACCTCCATTTAATCATATTGATAGTCATGGTGGAGAATTTACTACCTCGGACTGGTAGCATGGCAGTGACATATGTTCAAACACCCACACACACATACATACATACATACATACACACTACCACATATGTGCTCTGCCAACACATAAGTCCCATTCATTTTACAGTCCTGATGTATTGCAGGTAACAACAGCAAGACCACGTCCCACCAATTCTGAAAATATCTATTTAAATTTCTGAACAATAATAACAAAACTGGTGGAAACAGCAAAGCCACTCGTCTCCCATCAATGAGAAAAAAGATGGAGCTACTGTCTCAGTTTATTAGGTATGTTCAGCTAAAACAGTCTAATGCAACAGTCCTGCGATACATCAGTCCCTCCATGGTTTTGATTTTTTTTTTTTTTTTTTTTTTTTTCTGATTGTTGCAATCCCAAATGTTTGATTTCGTGGCGACTTTTCTCAAAAAAAAAATGTTTTTAAGATGTATTTTTTTTCTTTTTATATATAACATGTAATCACTTCCTATGATAATAAGCTTGCTGCACATTTAAAATGAATGAGCACTGAATGAATCACAAAGTGAGACATCACCTCTCCTTGCTGAAGTATCTGCTCAGTGTTTCCTTTAGCTGGAGGCATGTAGTAGTTGAACTGGACCAACACACTCATGAAGACCGGAGCAGCTAAGTGCAAACAGACATATAGCTCATAAGGAAAAGACGAAAACGTACCGTAAATATTGTTTGTCCCTCACATACCTCTGCAACCGTTCATCCTATGTGCTTTAAACTTGGTGAGTGTAGTGTCGGGGACCTGAGGATGTGCATTGTTGAATTTTGTGTAATTACAACACGTGACACATTTAATATTAATAAACTTTAATAAAGTGGCAACCGGCACTCTGTGTTGCAGTGGGGATCAGTTCCAGAGACGTCCCTGAGATTTTGCAGAATGGGTCGAATTGATGTCACAGTATCCTTGACCTTTGACCCCCCAAATCCAGTTCACCCTTGTTACAAAGTGAATCCTTAATTCTTTTGATGAAGTTTGATAACATTTCTTCATGGCATACAGTATTTGAGGTATCGTGTCCATGAGTACGGGACGGACATTATCCCCAATCAGCTAAACTGGACCAACTTCAGGCTACATCATTGGGCTGGTAAGAGTCAGGCAGATGCTGGACAAAGTTTGATATTGGCTCTGAATTAGTTGCTGAATTGTCTGGTGGCTTTTGATTTTAATTGCCTGAATAATTGTTGGCATGTAAGAAAACCCTGTTGTAGTTCAAATTGTAGTCTCTAGACTGCTGTGATATATATATAAAAAAAAAATTAAAAAATTAAAAAAAATCACTGCAGAACAGATCATATGCATCTTCCACTCATTTGCTGCTCCATATTATTATTGGAATTGTTATCTTACAAAATGACAAAGATGTAGTCTTTACATTTAGTGGGAGTGGCCCGTGTGAAGCAAGTCTTGGCCACCCAGAAAGGCTGACTAAAGATGAACACTGTCAGTCCAGCATCGAAAAAAATAAGCTACAAGTAAGTCAGAAATCCGCCTATTTGTCTGCAGGAACAAAGCAGCTGGTCTGACATGTTGAACATCCATGTGGAGCTTTAAACAGTCTCCTCAGAGTCACCACTACACAGGGCATGTTCTCATGTGTGCAGCACTAACAATACCCAGAGAGGAACATACTGCTCGCTGGTCACAATCTTCATGCCTCCTTCTGCTTGACCTACCATTCTGATAGCTTGCTGGATGGCCTCTGCAAATTCACACTTTGCCACGTAAACCAAATGTCAAACCCATCCATGCTCAGCTTTTCCACAGCGCAGTCATCCTCCAGACGTAATGGGACAGTGCATCACTTGTGCACAGTGTTAGCTGTTCAAACTACATACAACACAGTTCATAAGGCACTGACTCTGCATGCATGTTACATGTACCGTGGGGTAGCCATGACTTCCAGACATATTGTGCTTGTAAAGACTTGCAATTTACTGCGTGCAGTTTTTTGGGTGTGATGTTTTGCAGAATGTACATGGCAAACATGTTCACTGCATGTTGTTGTATTTATGATTGTGTAACTGACCAATACACGTTTGAATGCGTAGACCCACGTGAAGGGTGACGGGATACAGTCTGAAATATTTCCAAACCTTGGAAATAAAACCTTGCCGAGTGTCGTGTTAGATGCCAGACGGTGAACGGTAGAGATGGAGAACATTTCTATTCATTCACGTCTTCAGACGAATGGACAGAATGGTGGAATGGTCTGAGCTCGTTGGCTGTATATTTCCATCACATTTAGGTTTAACTTCAATAATGGACTTTGGTTGGTGCAACTTCAGTGTCATTATGCATTAGGTCAGAAATACCACAGATTTCAGAAAATGCACGTTTCCCATTTCAAAATTATGACTTCGATGTTGATTTGAATGTTTTTCACAAGTTAGAAAATAGTACTCATGGTAACTCTGATATTAAATGAATGCCATTTCCTCTGAGTTAACAATTTGGCATCATGTTCTCACTTCCATCCATCCATCCATCATCCACTTATCCGGGGTTGGGTCGCAGTGGCAGCAGGCAAAGCAAGCTGACTCAGACTTCTCTCCCCCCGCAACATTTTCCAGCTCATGCTGGGGGATCCCGAGGCATTCCCAGGCCAGCCGGGAGATATAATCCCTCCAGCGTGTCCTGGGCCTTCCCCGGGGTCTCCTGCCAGTTGGGCAGTTTTTTCTTATAAAATCTGAGGGCTGAGGGAGAGTGGCTAAAAGGACAGGGACGAAGATGAAGAAGACAGGAAGGTGAAAGATTGAATAAAGCGCTGAAGGGAAAGAGGAGTTAAGAGGCTGAGAATGAGCGGGAACTGTAAGTGAAGGACAGACTGTGGTGAGAGAGAAGGGAGGTACAGGCGGCTGGAGCTGAGCAGATGGAAAGTTCAGACCCTGCTTGTTTTCTCTGAAATGTCACAACCGTAGAAAAGGTTTTGTAAAGCATCCATCACGGTGGACCTGCACCTTCCAAGAATAGTCACGGGGCTTTGGAAATGAGACCTCCGCATTGAACTGTTGAGGCAATCACCGCACTGCTCACAGAGAGGAGGAAATGGAGAGGAGAGGATCTGAGGACGAATGAGTGGAGGCGAGAAGAGAGGTGAGAAGGGTTGGCATTGAAACTGATACTAGCCTATATTTTGTGTTGATAATATCTTTTCATTTTGAAGACCCTCTTAAACAACTTTTAGAATATTCTGCTGGTTTTACAGACTGATGACATGATGAGTCCAAACAACAAAACATGTCCTTTATCCTGTTATGTCTGTGGTTCAGGTCTGGTTGAGGTGTTTTAGTTAAAGGGGTATTTTCAGCTGCCCTTCAAGGGTGTATTGGGATGCAGGTACCACTAAGCAAATGGCTGTCAATAGGACACTGTGGTTTCATTTGAAATGCCATATATGTTGGTGCTACTGGGACTCCGTGTGGAGATTGCAAGAACTGTGATTGAGTAGCATGAAGGCCTGTGATTTCAGACGCCACTGGATATTGTTGTCGCAGGCGAAGAAAGTCACTCTTTTTGGCTTTTTGCTAGATACATTTACCAAAGACAACAATGCACGTGGATATGCATGTTTCATAGAATGCATATAAAAGTAGACGCAGCTTCCGGGTCCAAAAAACGAGGCCAATACAGAAGTGCTTCAAGCTGCAATACCAGCGAGTGCCACTAGAGGTTAGCTCCAAAAAGCCTCCGGCTCCATAGACTCCCATTCAACTTCTCTTATCAAATACAAAGTCGATAAAATGCCTCCAGCAGTTATCTCAGTGTTGTTAGCTAAAGTCACTCCTTCTTATTAGTTTTCTGGAGGTCCATCTGAAAATAATCCCTCATTCATTAGAAAAGAAGATTCAAGAAGACCTGTTTTTGGGGGCGTGTCTTTTTGATTGACATGTCTGTGGTGCAGTCAGGTTACAGCTATCGGCAGGTGGGACGTAGTATCGTCAGGTTTCCAATCAGATCGGCCAGATCCATCACTGGCTCCTCCCCCAGCTCATCCAAATATGGTCACTTCCTGCTCCAAACTGCTCCAAGCTGTTCACCCCTCAGTGGTTATTTGTTTTTAGCATTCAGTTCATGTAGTTTGTTGCTGATTTATAGTATTTAACTTTGCTTCAAAGTTACTGCATTTCCAAAATGTCTATAAGTGCTGTAATGACGTAATGATGTGCTGTCATTTTCTAAAAAGGATGGATTTCATATTTTCAGAGTGAATGATAGGATGAGGAGATAGGTTATGGGAAGAAAAAAAGAGGAAACAGGAACATGGAAAATTTCAAGGAAGTGAAATGATTTCACGTCGACAAAATGTTGAAAAGAGACAAGAATTGATCCATAACCAGCCCAGGAGTCAGGAAGACGACCTCTACTTCTTTGACGGTTCTTTTTGTCAGTTATAATAATTCATGGTTTTGTTATACTGTTAATGAGGCGTTTTCATTCATTTTTGTTGCCACGTTAGTGAAATTATCACTTGATTTAAGCTCTGATCATGTGAATGCATTAGAAAGTCAACTTCCCTTTTTTTCAAGTTTAATTGAATCAATATCATTGATATTCTAAATTGTAATCTACATAACGACTATATGGATCCAACTTGATGAGAAACGGAGTAGATGGAGTATAATGATGTACTTACCAGCCCTAGGATTTATGTAGAGTCCTACATGTGTCTGTATGTTTGCAGATATTTCCAGAGTTGGGTGATAAATCTCTTTGGGAAACGCTTTCATTACAACTGATACTTACTCAATGTGATTATGAAGGAGGTACTTTCAATACATCAACCATAAATCCAGATTTATTTATTTTTTATCATTAAGGGAAACATCAGTGCCATGTTCGAAAGAGAGAAATATGGATTTTGGTTCAAAACTTCCTGTAAAAAATGTCTCACTATAGTACTCCCTCAGATATTGTGTGATGGTTTAGCAACTTAATGCTATTTGATATTTGTCTTATTATGTTTTATTCTCCACAACACAGTCGGGGAAAAAACACAAGGATCATTTCATGTTTGGATGTTTTTAATATTGGCCGACAAATGTGCTGACACTCTTTATGAGAGGAGGATGAGGATGTTCTAGAGAACACAGAGGCTTTAAATAGATGACCAACGCTGTGATTCTTCTGGTGAGGACAGTTTATGAAATAATCATATAGAGGTCCATTGTCAAACCTCTGAAAAAGCAGCCTGACAACAAACATCTTTACTCAAGGTGTACTTAGAACTGAATATTACTGTGGGTCTTTTCAACTGCACGTGATTTAACTGTTGTCTGAACTGGAGATCAGAAAGAACCTGCAGCATATCTACACCTCATCCCGGTATATTTCAAATACAGGATTATTATCCTCATCGTTGGTTTAATCTTTCCATGTCACCGTACTCTTCTTTTTGTTATTTGCATTTTGCAGAGCAATGTTATGATCTGTGGACACTCCTTAATAGTTAACTCCACATTTACACATGTACAAACAAATAAATAAAGCACAGTGTAGCGATAGGATTCCACAAGGGACCTTCTTTTTTTTATTTTCCTCAGCTACTACTATATATATATATATATATATGATGTATCCTCCGTCCATGTGAGCTATTGTGGAACAGAGTGTTCCTTTGTGAATGAATGAGACTTTTTATAGCCTGTGTTACGCAGATTTTTGGCTGCATATGAATTTTATATGACATGCAAAGTGCTCGAGGTTCCCAGGCATTTATGGACAAAATATTTTAGTCTGACTTTGCAGAAGTGTGAAAAGCAAGTCTTTTATTGGATGTGTGTGTGTGTGTGTGTGGGGGGGGGATTAATAAGAAGATGCTTGCTGGTAATTTATGTTGTGTAAACAAGACAACAAGGCTGTTACTGATTTACATTCATTTGCGGTAGCGACGGCAGATAAAATGTAAGGAGAACGTTGTTTGTTGTCCTTTTATCGGTGCATCTTAAAAAGAGAGCTTTAGGGGTTTGAAAAGCGTGTTTGAAAAATGAAAGTAGTGACTCTTTTATTTTGTAGGTGTAAAGGACAAGATTTGACATTTTGAAAGACCAGGATTTCATTTCTTAACAAGACATGTATTTATTTATGAGAAATCGGATGCAATAACAACTGCCCATTGAAAGGGATTGTTTCTACAGTTTTCAAGGTCAGTCTTAATATATAATTCTTAAACTAGGCCTAAGCAATGGTGTACTTTCCTGTTGTTGTAATACTACAACTCTAATATAGCAATTTAACAAAAAAATATCATGTTTATTGTGAAATGATTCACCTTTACTGACAAACCCTCAAAGAACTGTCATGCAAACATGTACCATTCAGCCTGCAACGATACTGTTTTTTTTATTTTGTTTTTGTTACTTATTTTACTCTAGCCCTCTCATTAGTATGTTTTTTTTTATTAGTGTATGAGCCATGACTTGATATACGAGGACTAAATTACTGGAATTAATTCAACAGGTGGCCAGAAACATGATGTCTTCTCCTCTGTGTCTCCTGGTGGTTTACTGTTTGCTGACATAGTTCTAAGCTTTATATGATTACAATAAGTCTGCATGTTGCAGTTTGTTGATGTGACCCCTAGTGACCCAAAAATCAATTAAAAAGCCAAATAAATCAATTATGGTGTGATGTTGTTAAAACACAGCAAAACCTTTTTTCCTAAAAAATCTGTAAAATATAAATAAAAACGGAATAAAATGATTTGCAAATCATGTAAACCTATATTTAATTGAAGAAAGAACAAATGCATAAGAAATTATACCATATAAAATTTTGAAACTGAGAAATTTGATTGTTTTATGAAAAATATATGCTTATTTTGAATTTGATGTTGGCAACAGAAAAGTTGGGACAACATTTTTAAAACTTTTTTTGGAAACAGGGTTGTACGATGAATGGTACAAAATATCTGGGGGCCATTAAACCTTCCATGACCATAACCAACATAGTTTTTGTGTCAACATATAAAAGCAGGCAGTGCATGCAGTGATGCACTTGATAGTGGTAATAAATATAAATTACCACTACTATTATATTATAAATGACTTGGTGAGTACAGTGTCACAGTATCGACTAAAATAAGATAAACCCAGGGATGTTTTAAACCATAATTTTCCCTTTATTTCTTTTAAACTTGAATGTCTCTAAATATCACTAGAACTAATTATTTTTAACAGCCCATTCCAAACTAAACAGAGACCACTCACACAGTCATTCAGCTGGGAATGCCTTTTGAATTAAATGTTGGATCCAATTTAACAACTGACTTGCTGAATTAAAACCAATGTTTGTATTTATGATAGTCAGTTATGAGAAGCAGTTTTGGAGTTCTTGAAGGCTGGATGATGCAGGACATATTCTTGGTTTGAACAGTTTACTGACCAAACTCTTTAAAATCAACCAAACTCTAAGCCATGAGGTATATTTCGATTTGATTTCTCAGTGAAAGCAGTGCTGATAGATATTACATGCGTTCGACAAGATCAGGTTTAAATCAGTAACTGACTACTTAACTTATTGTCTCAGGACAGAAAAGTACAGACAATCCAGATTTCTGAGGATAATGAAGTTAATTAACTGATTTTGTGTTTTGTGTTTGATTTGTTTTTGGTTTTCTGTGACTTTTCTTTCATAAACTTCCACCACACACGCCTTAGCATTCACTGCTACTGTGTCATATTTAAAATACTCGATTGTTCTTGTTGCCATATGGTGAAACTACATCTTAATGGTTGATATTAGTCACTGTTTATAATGATTATTTAAAGTATGCCTCTGGTGTTCCTCAAAGTCACTGGTGTGTTTAAGGACCCTCGAACAATCAGGGGAGGAAGTGTGTGGAGAACATAATGCAAAGCTATTTCAATCATCTCAATGATTTTAAACAACTGTCATCATGATATATAAATAATCTGGTTTTGAGCACATGTAAAAGTTTTGCATTGACACTTCCGATGTGGATATCTGACCTTCAGAATAAAAGGAACGGGGGAGTTGATGTTTAGGTAAGATAAAATATATATGCCCACTGAATAAAAACAGAAAGAAAATAGTAATAATACAATATGTGTGCTCTACCAAAAAAAGGCCCTTAAGATAAATTCCCACATATAGACTCAGAGGAGGAGGTAGACCTAATTTTAAAGGGTCATCTATCACAGCTTTAATGTAGTCATACATCTAATAAATGAATCAGATGGAATCTGGAATGTATCTTGAAGCAAGTATTTATTTTATGTTGACAAACACAACGCATAAGTAAATAAAAAGGAAGAACAAGAAGGAGCAACTTAATTCAAGAAGCATTGTGAGTTCAAAGTATTACTTTTAATTTTGAAAAGAAATACATTTATTTGACTTCAGACAAGTGACCTTAAGAAAACATTAAAGCCAAGAAATGTACGAATTTATTTTAAGACTTCTATTGCACAGAATATAAAGGCTACTAACGACATCATAATTTGTCAAATAAAAAGTTCTCTCGTAGTTTGCGGAGGAAATAAAGAACTGTGATTTGACCACCAATGTACAGGACGGGCATCCCAAGCACAAGTTGTACTATCAAATACGTAGTGTGAACCATAATAGTTTTGCCTGTCTCATATCTGAATGTTTTCATGTGTGGCTTTGCTGCAGTTACTCTGCTTGCTAGCATGTGTCACAGCTGAAAATAGCTCAGAATATGGATATACAGACAAGTAGATTCACTGAGGTTTATATCATAGACTGTTAAATCATTTAGGGTAATACCATCATAATTTCCTCTTTAGTTTTAAAATGCCTAGCCTTGTGTTTTTACCCTTTACATTTGAGTCTACATTTTCATCCTGGACTTTAAGATATCTGAGTGTGAAAACGTTACAAACCTTCAGTGTGCTGTCTGGCACATTCAAAGGAGAAACATAACAGCTTTGAAATAAAGTTATTTCCGAGGCAGACTTTTTAAAGTAAAACTGAATTATCTAACCCGCTGCTACATGAGGAGTGAAAAAAGGAAAAAGGAGCAAAGTAGAAAATTAGATTAAAGAAAGACAGGTCAAAGCCGACGTGAAAACAGTTTCATTTGGCCCGTCTCCTCTTTTGTTCTGTTCTCCACCACAAGCATTCCTTTTTTTTTTTTACTCACCCTTTGCACAATTACAAAGGAATCCTAAGTAACACAGTGAATATATATACATATATACATGTGTTCAGCTTCACAGCAGTGCTCTCACAATCACAATTTAATGATTAACTGTCAAAAGTTATTATCTTCCTGTTCAGATGTACAATAAGAAAAAAAAGTGGCAGATAAAAACAGCCACAGGAAGAAGGCCTTCGCTAATGGGACGGGTTATTTTGTCTTTTCTCGTGCTCATATTTCTGATCTTGAGCTTTTATATTCTGAGTCTGCATTCCTCTCCCTTTCAGAGTGTACCTTACTTTTAAAGAAGTACGAAAGACATTTACTGCACTTGAGTAATCAATAAATAACCAGCCCTTCACTCTGCTGCTCTTTTTTTAACCTCTCTAATCCCCACCGCAGTGGAGCGGTAACTCTGTAACAGAACAGCCTGACCTCTTGCTCAATTCAGGGAAAGCCCGCACACATTTATAATTAAGAGATCCATTTTTACCTCTCTGGAGTCTGATCATTTCTATTTTAGAAAGTGGGTAAGGATTGTTGAAAGGACTTAAAGGAACAGAAGAAAGCCAGATGCGAGCACAATTTCAAACATAAAGTTGCTTCATACTGAAAGAAGAGAGTTTTCACTTATTCACATTTTTTTTTTAGCTCAGCTAGTGAAACAGCAGTGGTGTTGAGTTGGTCCACCACTTTGATTCTTACAGAAATCAAAAAGCAACGAATGGATTTCCATGAGATTTAGTGCAGAACACGATGATACTTAGGTCTTCTGGTGATCCCATTACTTTTCCACTATCAGGTCAAACCTGTCAAATGTGGTAACAAACGTTTCTTGACAAAACTGAACTGCACCATTTGACTGTTGTAAGGATTCATATTACAGCGTGAACTGTTTAACTGAGTAAAGAGAAATGACAGCTTTATGGATTTATTCCATTCATTCAGAATTTTTGTCCAAATTGAACCAGCATGGCCATCAGAACTTTCTGCAGCACAATGAGCCAAAACACCTCCAGGCTCGGTTAAGGACTGCTTGATCAAGAAGTGGAGTGATGGAGTGCATCAGATGACCCGACCGAAAACACAACAGACATGGTTTGGGATGTGTTAGAGCACAGATTGAAGGAAAAGCAGCCAACAAGTGCTCAGCACACGTGAGAACAGGGTCCCAATGGATCAGGGAATATCAGGCAATTTGATCATGTTTTTGGGCCAAGTCCTGGAATATTACAGAATTTTCTATGTATGTTTAGATTTTAGGTTGCCATTTACCAACATATAATATTTTATGTGTAAGTAGCTGTAAAGTTAGTTAGCTAGTTATTGTCAGTGTGTATGCAACCATCATCCATCAGTGACTTCCCCCGTTGGGAAGCCTCCAGTTCAGATTCTGTCCGTCACCATCTTGATAGTTCGGAGCGGTTTGGAGCAGGAAGTGACCATATTTGGACGAGCTGGGGGAGGAGCCAGCGGTGGATCTGACCGATCTGATCGGAAACCTGACGACACTACGTCCCGCCCACCGATAGCTGTAACCTGACTGCACCACAGGCCTGTCAATCAAACAGACACGCCCCCAAAACCAGGTCTTCTTGAATCTTCTTTTCTAATGAATGAGGGATTATTTTCAGATGGACCTCCAGAAAACTAATAAGAAGGAGTGACTTTAGCTAACAACACCGAGAGAACTGATGGACACATTTTATTCACTTTGGATTTGATGAGAGAAGTTGAATGGGAGTCTATGGAGCCGGAGGCTTTTTGGAGCCGACCTCTAGTGGCATTCGGTGGTATTGCATCTGAAGACACTTCTGGATCAACCTCATTCTTCAGGCTTGAAAGCTACGAACACTTTTTATTCAGTCTGTGGGTATATGTTTGGTAGCATTAGTGCTCACTGACACAAATTAAAATGTAGTTTATGAGGCTGTGAGCTAATTACCATTATTGTTAGATAAATTATTTCCCTCTGAAACCAGTATTTAGACATGTTTTTAATTTATTTTAATATCAAACAGATGAACATGTGTCAGCCTGTTTCTAACAGACATATGGCAATGTCCTGTCTGTTCAGCACAACAGCAGCATGTTTTTCTGTTCATTATATCTCATGGAGATTCAGCTCTTTAGTCACTGACAGTGAGGGAGTGTAACATTTGACTCAGAGTGGGAACTCTGTGAAAACTCCTTCAGGACTGCTGGCAAAGCTCCCTGAGTCACCTCATGCAGTTGGTTGAGAAAGTAAAATGTTACTTAAGCAAAACGTGGTTACTTAGAGAAATCTTAATTTTAAATCAGGCTTTGTTTAAACTTTTTTTTGCTTCCTATATAAATCCAGATTCATTAATTTGTAGTTCTGATCCAGTATCTAGTATCACTCTGCTCTGGAAAGAATGTGTAGTTGTGTCCAAACTGTTTTGCATTTTTCCTTTCATACATCTTTTAGTCTGGATACGAGTTCCTCCAGTTTCTTTACACACACACACACACACACACACACACACACACACACACACACACACACACATTGGAAAAAAGCACATCTACCCACTTTGTCCATCTGTAGGATGTTGAAGGTTCACTGGCATCCTCTCTCTCTCTCAGCCTTTATCTGTACTATTTTCAGAGTAGTAAGTGAAGTATTGCGAGAAGTGATACAAAAGATTCCTTCTCGAGGGAGGAGAAACAAACTGAAGCAGAGGAAATACTTTGTAAAATACCCCTCCCTCTCTCCAGCTCTGTCTCACACCCCGACTCTTTCCTGGAGCGGTTACTTCAGATGCTCGGACAAAAAAAAAAGAACACTTTTCACTGTGTTAAATAATGCAGGTAGTCCACAATTCTTTCATCTCTCCTTTCTCTTTCCAGGTCATTGGAAGCATCAGATCCAGAACCAGCCCATTAGCCGTAAGTAACAATGCAAACACATTTCTGTTTTGTTTTTTATGTCTATTACATAGTTAGGTAGTTACACATCTCCTGCTTGAAACATTTGATGCCAGTTTGCAACAGAAATGTCGGCGTTCACTGATGATTTGTACATTGCTGGTTAATTTGGGAAGAAACAGAACTGTCTGGTTAATATTAAGCACCGCCTCCAAAGAAAAAACACTGAAGTCCATTTCAAACAGGAAGAAAATGGTTTTCAGGAAAATCTTTTCCAAAAACAGAAAATAGAATATTAGCTGGGTGCAACAATTCAAATATTGGGGTTGGGTTACATGCAGCATTTGAAGGCCAATGTAGTGGCCTTCGATTGGTGTTTTATATTATTTTTATAATGCAGCCGCGTTGAGCTGTCGGCTTCCTTCTAGTCAATCGGGGTGGTGCTTGGATCGGTCTCTCGTCTTAGTTCAGACTGTCAATCAAAATCCAATCTGTGCTCGTATTTGATTGGAATCCAATCATACGTAAGAAGAAGTTAGAATAGCCAAAATGATTCACTTTATTTGTGCTGAACCATCTGAAACAGACGTTTGACCAGATTCTTCAGCATGTTCTGATGTCTGAGAGAAGCCTCCATGTTGTAGAGAGCCAGGTACTCGTGCAGTAGTGTGAGGTGTTGTACTGCATAATCAGGACTGTCCTGATCCTCTGTTAGAGGCTTTTGTTCTCTAGTTTATTTCCCTTGTTCATGTTCTGTGGTCAGCTTGTTCCACATTAAGGGTTTCAATCTGGGGACCCTCATTGGAAGCTTCTCTCACCAGGCTTTGATGTCCTAAACTGTTAATTCAAAGGTGATGACACTTTCTCTGCAACTATAATTCAGGAAGTATCAAACTGTGAGTTCGTTGCTGGTGCTCGTCTCTGGACCACCAATGAAGTTTGGGTGCTCATATTTTTTCATCATGATACTCATCATACTACGCTGCCAGTTGGTTCCAGTGCAGCGCCATTTCACAGCCTGTCCTTCAGAGTCTCTAACTATATGGGACATAGTTGGAGGTGGATTTACGTGCACTAATGGCATCCCTCATTTCTTATTATGTACAGATAGTAGGGGTGGAACGATTCGAAAAAATTACAGTTTGGTTCATGTCACTGTTTTCTGCTTGTGGTTTTCAGCATGGTACATTTTTGTTTTTTATATATTTGATAAAAAACGGTAACAAATGTTTGTCGAAACAAAATTCTGGCTAAGAACACAAGAAACATAAACGTTTTTCGTTGTTAAATCTTACTCTTATTAGTGCAAACAAAAAGTACAGCTTTGTTATTTTTGAATAAAAATGGCCTCATTAGCCTGCTGCTCTGTCATAAAGTGGGGTTGGCTGCAAATTGGAACTTTATTTCAGTGTGCGTTCACAGTTACGTAACTTTCAGGAGCCCTGGAGGTGCATTCATTCGTCTGTGGTAAGAGCTGTGAAGGTTGGAAAACTCTGACAACCTGGATGGACAGGAGCGGATATACTGCAGGACTTTATCATATGCTGAAATCCTGCATCCTCCATGACTGCATGTGGCTGCATAACTTTGGCTGTAAACACCTCCAGTTGTAGTTCTGTTTAAAAAATGCTGGGAGGAGTTGCAGTTTCCTACCAGACTCTGTCCTGTCTGTCTTTTTAGATGGTTCACCATATTGGACTTATTCTTGCTAGCACAAAAAACATGTGTTGCAAAAGGCTTTAAAACAGTCGTCATTTTATGCACCACTTCTTTCTGTGATTGTCACAGGTAACGCTGAACCTGTTAATGCTCCCGTCCAGCAGAGACACCATGCTGGTGGACCTTTCACTGGCTTATTGGCGCATGTTTTTTATACCGATGGGAAATGGATTTTTTTTTTCTTTCCCGACATGGCCCCAACTGTGACCAGCAAATGAAACAGGTCCTATTTTTTACTTGAACCGCTCTACCCTAACACATAGTGATAGCGACACCTAGCACTCACAATAGAAGCTGCTTTTTCATATTTTCAATAGAACCATATTTGTATCATAACAGAGGTCTCATAAATGAAGGTGTCAGGACACAGTTCATTTAGGCTCATGTAGTATCTCCAACATACCAGAGGACATTTCCACTGATGGTCTATGGTTGCTTTTGTTGTTCTTTATCACCCTGACAAACAAACAAACAAACAAACAAACATTCTGCTAAAGTTGTCCTCCCTCGTTTGGATGGCTGAGGAGTGTGTTGGGGTTCATGTTAGTCAGGATACAGCCTCTGGCAGTCATTTTCTCTAACTCAGTAATAGTTTCTGATGATACCTCAGCACCTTTCTGCTCCCCTACATTAACAAAGCTATTTGGGAGACTGAAATGTCAACCCCTTTTTTTGTTTTTTTCATTCTTTTGTGTCATAGATGGCTTTGTTTACGACTATATCCGCCTGCGATTTGGTGTGTGTGCACATATGACGCCTGCCCTCAGTGCGTCTGCTTCACTGCTCCATTTGATTACTCTCTCCAGTGGCACTCTGGGAAATGTTAATGGAGGGCAGTTAATGTCAGATACAGTTCACCACCGTCTGTTCTCGACCCACCATCACCCCCAACGAGAGACGGATAGATCCAGTGGAGAAAGATTTAGCAAGCAGGGTCACGGAGTCAAAGAAGAACACCCACTGCTGCACCGGGTCAGACTGCTTCAGTACGTGTCTGTGTGCTCGTACTTCCTCGTGCTCGGTGCCAAAGCTTCACGTGTTTCTGACTGAAGTGTGCGCTGATGTGTAAAGCATTTACATCACTGTGAAACAGAGAGACAGTCAGCTACATCTGGTCCAGCGGCCCGTCGGCCACACCGGCTACTGTTGCTGCAAAACGGTCACAGTTTTCACACACACACACACACACACACACACAAACAGACACACACACACACACACACACACACACACACACAAACAGACACACACACACACACACACACACACACACACACTGCTCGCTCTATTGCCTCTTTGACCTGAGATTGTTGTGTGCTGCTAGTCACATCCACAGAAGCACTGGGCCATAAACACACACACACACACACACACACACACACACACACACACACACACACACACACACACACACACACACACACACACACACACACACACACACACACACACACACACACACAATGATTTATGGCCTCCAATATAGTCAATAAGAGGCAGGGCCAAGATGAAGGACTTGGGCAGCAGCTAGCAGGACACACACATGGAAAACACACACACACACACACACACACACACACACACACACACACACACACACACACACACACACACACACACTGTTGTCCATTAGCTAACATGAGTGAGCTTCTTTTTACTTTGGCTCTCTTCATTACGTTCCTGTTTATTTCAGTTGTTGCCTCCTCCATGTAAAAAACATAAGCTGTATATAACCAGTGTACAAAACTATCATGTTAAAAAATAGGTGTGTCTCATGGAAATAGTTGAGTTTTTTGACATATTTGGACAAGCAAACATTTGATCCTCTTTAATTTAGTGTCCACAGATAAACCACTGAAACAACCTTTGTTGAAACTGAATAAACCTTTGTTTATTCAACAAAGCTATGATTTGATGTAACATTATTTCTTTGAAAAATGAAGTACATTTTTGGCCCCAGAATTTTTATTTGAAAAGAATTGGAGCAGAAATAACTTCTTCTAGACCGTTTTGCATAACCGTCCACCATCTCTGATGTCAACTTTCTAAAACAGTTGACCACACATGCTAAATTCCTTTAGCTGCATATGTTTGAGGGTTTTAATGCATGTACGATTCCCCAAAACATTTCAATGGGATTCACATCCGACCTATGAGGCTGGATGGAAAAGGCAAAATGAAAATGTAAAAGTCTTGAGTGAGAGAGCGATAACGTTACACCACTAGTAGAAGCCCTTGTTACAGGTTTGAAGTCCTCTAGTGCTTCATGCACGGTCCATGCATACATGTAGGATTTGACCTTGTCTTCTTTTCTTGATGAAGACATTCAATAAGCTTCTATTTTTTTTTCTTTTTGAGCCATTCTTTAGTGGATTTGCTGTTTAGCTCAGGATAATCTTCCCGTTGATGGTTTCCGTCCAGGCTTAAACTTTTGGACAGATGGCTTCATATTGTGTTAAAGCCCCCTTTGATCCAATAAATAGTTCATAGAGGAACCAATGAGTGCAAGCAGTGACAACAATGTTTGTTTTATTGTGTATATGGCCTTACCTTCAGGCATTATTTCAAAGATGGTCAAGAGTTTCATTGTCCAAATATATCCAAGAAAGTTTACATTTTCTATGGGATGTACTGTATGTATTTTTCCACATAACTGTATACAAGATGGCATGTGGACAGGTGTGTGGTTGTCATGACAGCACCACTGAATTGATGCTTCAACCTTTAGCCCTCGATCATTCACGGATTTCCTATACAAGAAAATTCCATAACTATAAACACACAGCTGAAATCTTCACATTTTACTTTTTACGATGATGATCGTAATCCAATTAATCTGTTCATATTTATGATGTCAATGATAACCTGTGAATACATAGGCAGGCAACATAAGATATTCTTTTTAAATAAAAATAGTCATTAATCATGTCTAAAATTAATATTCCAAATGACAGATTATAAACAGCCTGAAATATTCTGATTACTTTATCATCTGCACAGCCTTTACATCCCTCCTATCCTCACTAACTTTTAATAAATACAGGAGTATCCGTTAGCTTCGAAGTAAAATCAACTCTTGTTTTTGGAATTACTTAAACTGTGTTTTCAAATGAAATAATGGTTCATTAGACTTTGATTGTTGAGCTGTTCCTGGACCATAAAACAAGGATAACAATTTCAAAAACGGGGAAAACAAGGCACTTTAATTACCTAACGGATTGGAGTTGTATCAGGAGCTCATTGAGATTTTTTATAGTATTATTTTTCCTTTTAATGTTTGCTTATTCAAATGGCTTCAACAATAATTACTGCTGATTAGTGTGCTACCTATAGCAGTGCAATTAACATGATTGGAAGAAAAATTATCAGCTTCACAAATCAAGCTTAATTTATAGCCATTTTCAATGTGACTGATTACGTCCAATAAAATTAATGGACTTAAAGGAGGAATTCTACTGACTTCTGACTTTTTCCTCTAGAACATAACAACATTTTCACTCATCCAGGATTGCCTACAGCACCGATATTAGTTTGACATTAGCGGTGCTGAGTAATAATAGCTTCACAGAAACATAATGGATTATGTTAAACGTTGGGCATTCATCCACCCGTCAGTTGTAATTCCGGTAATAATGTCACTTTTCATTCAGTTATGTTTCAAACAGCTTTAGTTTGGATTGTGATTATAATCTGGGACCAATCAGCAGCCATTAGGGGTTCTTAAGTGCGATCACATTGATGTCGAGGGCTACTTTCGTCCAAGTAGGTGCAGCTCAGATGCGAGTAGATGTGGCCAACTTGTTTGGTACTTTTGGTGCACACATTTTCCTCTGGTGCAGCGTGGCTAATAGTAAAGTAGGAGAAATAGATAATTACACAACTGACTTCAGTCGTAACCTTTAACATTACTAAACCAGATGAGCGGGTGAAGAGGCTTTTGGATCGTTACCCCTTTATGCGTAATTTAATTTCAATTAATTTCTAGTTAACCCGAAAAGCTGTTGTATTTTATGGCAAGATTTTCTACTGCATTGTGACGGACATTGTTAACTCTGAATGTGGGAGCGGGTTGGCTTGGAGGGCTGACTGGTTGGATGACTGTGGAGCAGGCTTGAAAGCATGCTGGTCAGTGACCACATCTGGTGACTGTCGAGTAGGCATGGCATCGGCAGAAAGAAAAGAGGTGGACACAGGGACAGGAGAGGCATAACCCGACCCAGGAAAAGGATCTTGATGGGTATGTGTGACCAAGGAGGAGACTGGGGACTAGAAGAAAACTCAGAACTGAGAGAGGTGTAGGCCAACCCAGGGAGAAACTCAGGAACAGGTTCTTCGGGTCTCCTAGACAAATTTCAGGGTCTGGTTTTACAAAGATGCTGGTCATTTAAAAAAGCTTCCTGCGCAATTAAAACTAGTGTCGGCTGGGTCCATGTTATGGCCAGTTTGTTTGTTTCAGCCTTTTGTCTCTTGTATCAAATGCTTGGGTCCCTCCTTGTGAAACTGATACAGTACAAAGTTGGTTCACTTACAAAAAGAAACACAAGAAGCTGCTAAGGGACAAACCGAACACTTGTTCGAGATCCATAGATTCTCCAGAGGAGCTGACATGTCTGAAGCTGGACTCCAGATTCTCAGAAACATAAAACATGTTTGAAAATACAAATGAAATCTGTATGGAAGTAAAAACAGCACTGAAATAGAGGAAGTAAGAGAGACTGATTCGGTGTATCTGAGAGTGTGTCAGCCGTTGACTCTGCATTTTCCAGAGGCTGGGTTATCTCTGCAGGGTAATGAATGGAGTCCAATGGAGTTAAGTTGAGCTGAATGGAGACAAGTTCTGGATTCAGCACACAGGCATTATCATCACTGAAGTATGAAGGCAGCTGTTAGACAATACCTACAACATACAGTGTAAAGAAAGGGATCTTCTCCAAAACTCACACATATGCTTTTGGTTGTTGTTATTGCTTCGTCACGAAGACGAGGAAAATCAAAGCTGAGATTGCGTCATCGTTACACTCTGCACTAAGCACATATTGTTTTTCAGATTGCAGTCATACAGTGTCCCAAAAACATGGTTCGGATATTTCCAGATTCTATATAATCTCCTCTACACAATTATAAACATATATCTCCACTGACAAAATTGATGGTGAGATACATGTCGAAACATAACAATTTCATAAGAAATGATTTATTTTTTCCCCTTTGATATAAAGGCTGATATAGAAAATCTATTGAAATCTCTTCAAGTTAAACTATGAAAAATCTGGATAGCCTAAAGTCCTGAAAAAAGGCATGAATGTATAGCCTCTATAATGACCAAGATATGAGCTGAAAAGTGAAGATAGAGAAATTACCCCCAAAATTTGCGTTGGGTTCAAAGCACCAAAATGTATTTTCAATAATTATTTTCAATACTACATCTTTGTTATCAAATTTACAAAACCCCAAAATAATGTTGGTCAACATATTTAAAGTGCATTTTCAGATTGTGAGAATTAGCAGGTCTGTACGTGCAGCTCTCCACCATGTCAGACTTCTAGAACAGGTGTATTTCTGAATGAAAGCGTGCCCCGTCAGCATCGTGAAAACGTTCCCAGAGAGCTCAGGCTTTCATCTCACAAAAGCAACAGTGAATGCAATCAATTAGCAGTCTGAAACGATCAGCAAAGCACACTCAGCGCTGTGCTGGAACAGTAGTCACTGACAATTGGTAAACTGTCCTCCCACTGATATGACGAATAACCATGGTGTTTTTTGGAAAAGAAGGTCTTTAATATTTTCCTGTCATGGGATCACTGCCACTTCAAGTGAAACTGGAGATTACGCTCATGAGACACAAAGGGGGAGGGGGTGGGGGGTAGGGTAGATGGAGAGGGATGGAGGAGTGAGATATATGGGGGGCGGGGTGTTCAGTGTGTGGCTCATTAACTCAGAAGATGTAATCAGTGGGAGGGAGCGAGATATTTTGCCATCGACTAATGAGCAGCATGGGTAGTGTGCTAGTGAAGCCATACTGTATGTGCAATGACTGAACTATCCCTGAGGCTCTGATGTGCTGGAGCAATGCTGAAAGTGTGTGCTGATTATTATGTATGAATATCTGCATGTAGGCTGGGGTGTTAAATTGGATACATACATGGTAGAGTTATTGATCCCACACTGAGACGTGGTAACGCAGCAGAGATAAAAGAACAAATGCACAAAGTTGCAAGCCTGTCATCTTTTAGCAAATTCAACATGTTGCATATAAAAATATCGCTCCCTGCAAAGAGATGTTTGCATTTAGGTCAATTGCCATTTGGTAGAGTCAATGTGTCTTGGTACATGTGTTCTACAGTAAAATGGAAAACAACACATTGCTACATGATCAGCAAAACTCGACTGAACACTGAGCACAAATGTAACAGTGAAAAAGTGGCAAGAAAAACTCAAAGCACATTTTAATGCTGTGGTTGTTATTATCGTATTAATTTCTTTAGAGTTATGAGAATGAGAACGAACTGGTGTGACGTCTTCATATACCTTGTTTTGTCAGCTTTTTTAAACTCATGATGTACATGAAAAAAGCAATTCTTAATGTGTAAGATTCTGGAACAGGAGAATAGAAAATCTGTTATATGAATTAAAATCTGTACATAAAGAGTGATGCAAACGCACCATGAAATAACTACGAAACACCAGATACACTTTAGTATGAGTATACACTTGAGACTCGAAGTAAAGACAACGTTAAAGTAAAGTTCAAGGAATTATATCAGCCAAACCAAATTGTATGTGTGTGCGTTTTTATGTGTAAATTGCATATTTTCATTTCCGATGATTAATCTACACAATATATATCTGAACATCATGTTTCACAAACCATAAATATGAATTTATCACCTCTGAAACTTTCACACATATGAATTATATGTTAAGTGTATGTAGCTCTGCATGACAGCACAGACAGGTTGGTTCCTTCAAATGGGCTATTAATTATTATAATGACCTCATGATATAATCATCATGTTTAACATGTGTTGGTTCCACCTGTGCATAGTTGTTAATTTATCAAATGCATTTCAGAAGTTTCAGATCATTATGTGTAAAACATCACAGCAGAAAGAAGGAAGCTACAAAGAGAAATATTGTTTTCTGAAACTTTACAATATTTGCCAAATCCATAAATAGAAGCGTATGTAGTGGAGAGATGATGGAAGATAAAGCTTGCAGTGCATTTGTGTAAGTACAGCATGCATCCCCACCACAGAGCAGCCATATGGGGAACATTATGGGCCCACCATGTGGTGTCGTCAAACTGACAGGACACCGTGATTTAGCACGGCTGGAAGTGGATGGATTCATGCTTACCTTCGAAGTCATCTATCTCCTGGCTCTGTGAGAGTCTAAAAGCCCCCAGGGATACAGTACAGCATGTTGGCCATTCAAGTACCTCTCAATTACTGCTTTTAATTTCCCTTCCACTGTGGGTCTGTCTCCATTAGCTGTGACATTTCTCTGAGATGTGAAGTATATGGCAGATTTTTTTTTTTGCCTTGTCGTTGTCACAGTCCTTGTCTGCTGCAAAGGTCTTGTTAAAAATCTGTGTTTGCATATCATGGAGGACAAACAGTGTGGATATGCAACTAACTTTCAGGGGGCATTACCCTGCTACCCAACTGTTTGGCATTTCATTTAGCTAAAAGTGCTCACTGCTCCCAAGACTCCTTTTTGGCTTCAAACGAAATCATTTCATTTAATCAATTCTACTGTTGAAAGAGGTCTATTCTTTTTATCTTTTTATTATCTCCTGTCTTATCTACTTATTATTATTTATTTAGACTGAATCCTCTGAGCTTTTATACTTTACACTGTTCTTCCAGTGCTGCTGGTTTCTATATGGTCACTTCCTGCTCGAAACTTCTCCAGACTAGCAAGATGGTGACGGACAGACTCTGAACTGGAGGCTTCATAACGTTCACAAACCAACGGGTGACTTGCCTGTTGGTTAATGAATGTTACTGACTGGTCAGAGTTCCACAATGTACAAAGTGACTGGAAGTTTAAAGTGTAAATTAACTTTGTGAAAGGTTCCCCTTAATTGACAAATGTAGAAAAGCTTTAGTGTGATTTTAATGTTAATTGTAAGGAGGAAATCAGGTTGTCCCATACATTTCATTCATTTAATTAATCAGGCCCTGATTTACATTTTTCAAACAACAACTGAAATAGAAAAATATGAACACCTTTTACATAAAAGGTGTTCAGAGGAGTGAAAGGCTAAACTATGATTCCTGCTCTGTTCCTTCACCCTCATTTCTGCCATTCTGACTCTCTTGGCATCTGAAAACCAGTCCGATCAGCTGAATTCCTCCATGCTTCGCTGCGGTCCAGACATGTAAGTAGCTAACAGAACTGTCAGGGCCGTGCAGAAGAGATGCTCAGCAGGCCATTAGGATTTTATGACTAATAATTACTGCTCAACTGAAACAACCAACTGCCCCAGGGAATCAGAATGTCAGATTATTGGAAAATGAGTGATGATGGGAAATTAGTTCATATTAATTTTAGTACAAACCTGGTGAATAGTGGTGCTACTTTGGTTATTAATATCTGAGTGAACAAAACCAGAATGTGAAGTTTGACAAGAGTCCATTCTCGGATCATTTACTCAACATATACGTGTATCCTTTAGCTCAGGTAATGGAAAACATATAAGTATCTTCTCATATACAGACTGATTTAGTGATATCGCCAAGTGACTATAGAAAAGTATAGACACCATATGGTATCTCTGTTTAATCAAGTTTAAATTTGGCACAACCAATCAGTGATTTGTTCATTGCATTGACAGTAATCAGTCCAGTACGTATGGAAATGATTGCCTTTTTTGGGGGCATATTTGGACAATCTAGTGCCATCAGGACATTGAGGTTTGGTGTCTTCACGCCGAGATCTACAAACCTAGCTGAGGCCTTCAGAAAACGGGTGGTGATGTGAGTCTTGCAACAGAAAAACACCAAGTATCAACCAACGGTCATGTCCCTCATTGGTTTTTGAACGTTATGAATCCTCCAGTTCAGATTCTGTCCGTCACCATTTTGCTAGTTCGGAGCGGTTTGGAGCAGGAAGTGACCATATTTGGATGAGCTGGGGGAGGAGCCAGCGATCTGATTGGAAACCTGACGATACTACGTCCCGCTCACCGATAGCTGTAACCTGACTGCACCACAGGCCTGTCAATCAAACAGACACGCCCCCAAAACAGGTCTTCTTGAATCTTCTTTTCTAATGAATGAGGGATTATTTTCAGATGGACCTCCAGAAAACTAATAAGAAGGAGTGACTTTAGCTAACAACACCGAGATAACTGATGGACACATTTTATTGACTTGATTTGTCAATATTTGTCTAAATAATAATAATATAATAATATATTTGTCTGACTGTATTTGATGACAGAAGTTGAATGGGAGCTGACCTCTAGTGGCACTCGGTGGTATTGCAGCTTAAAGCACTTTCGTATTGGCCTCATTTTTCAGACCGGGAAGCTACAAACACTTCTATATACAGTCAGTGCCTAACACACATCTCTTTTGACTGTGGGAGAAACATCGGGAGAAAACCCCCGCAGACACAGAGAGAACGTCCAAACTCCACACGGAAAGTTGAGGTTCAAACCCATAACTTTCTTTCTGGGTCAGAAACCCTGAAAGCCTAGATCTGAATCCCAGTTACATTTTGTCAGAAAACATCTTGCAAATGAAGATAGTGACGGGAAGCAGAAAAATCACTGGCAACCTTTGGTTTTAATGCAAATGACAACCGACCAGGTGCATCTTTCAAAATCCACATTAACTGTGAAATCAGCCTATTACCTCAAAAATACAGCAAGGATTAAAGGCGATGTCTCTGCATGGTTTCAGGGGACTCCTAGACATGCCTCTTCAATCACTGGGGCCCTTTCTTTGCCCTCATGCCCTCCAGTGGTTTACCTTGCCTTGACACTGACACGGGGATGTTAAACTGCTTCATGTAAGGATAACTGTTAATGTGCTCCTCTGAGGCTCCTGTATGTCCTCCTTACAGAGTGTACAGTACAAGGTCACAGCTCAGTAATTAGGTTGGAACCAAACGCTCCTGTGATGCATGCCATTCTCACAGTACAGATAGAAGTGGGCTGAGAGAGAAAAGAACATATAGTTCAAATATTTTGTATCACTTTTTCATCATTATTGTGTCGTGTTTTTGAAATGGGGCTTTAAAAATAAGGTTAGCTGTAGAAAAAAAAAAACTGTTCATGAGATCAGTGGAATCATGAAAAATGAGAGAAATAAGAGTCATTCCCAGCGGCTCTCTCTGGGCTGCTGAGACAGCCTTTAGCTCCATGTCTCTGTACACACACACATAAATGTCGAAACACACACTCTCATCCGCTCCAAACAATCACATTAGGTTTAGTCAGGCACTTGGAGGCTGCCGTATTTTTGCTGCTTCCTGTTAGAGAACATGTACATCAGGCAGAAGCGTTTCTCCCTCCTCTCCTCTTCTTGATATGCTCTCAAGCTGATTTGGTAGCAGAGTGACCAAATCCGTCCTATTATGAGTCATCCATAGTATGTTTGGGCCCTTTCTGACATTGCGATTCCCCACGCTAACAGGGACAGAGACAAGTACAAGAACAGATTATGGTTCAAGAATACTTCCTTGGCCTGTCAGTACGCATGTGTGTGTGTGTGTGTGTTTGTTTTGCTGCGTTGGTGGTTTGGTGGCGGCGCTACACCGTTTCAATGCTCCACGGGCACCGGAGACACGCAAAATCTCTCCACTTCTGAGCCACGGCACACACATGTGCACAAATATTCCCATTCACACAGGCCATATCTCTCGTACTCAGCGCCGTGCCATTTGGTGAGTGGTCACAGAGCATAGACACAGGACGCAGCCAGCTGTGGCCGTCGTGTTTGGGCGTCACAGCCACTGACTTTTTGTACAACTACCGCTTACAAACTGCTGGTAGGCGCGGCCAACATGTGCCGGGGCATTTACACACGGCTGCCACTGCTCGTATGAAAGTCATTTGAAGCAGAACATGGAGCATCGCTTTTCTGTTTGGCAAAAAGAAAACAATCACTCAACGTATTGGTGTTTCTGAGCTGACATGCACGGTGCATCATCCTGACACTGGCGGAGGTGCAGTTTTATCTGTTTCCTGATGATTACGTTTTGAGGAAGCAGGAACTAGTATGACTCTAACTAAAGGTGTGTAGGTAGGTATGGGGAAAGGTAGTCAGTCCCTCCCTGATTGTTGTAATGACAATTTTTTGATTTTTCAGTGGATTTTCTCAAAAATTACAAAGTAATTTGTGGAGTTTTTTGCGTAAAATTGCGGGAATTCAAAAAAAAATTGCAACTTCAGAAAAAGAAAAGTGATGTTTTTTAAGCACCACCTGATAAAGGAATAAATCTGTTATCACTTCCTGTGATAATAATCATGCTGCACATCACAGAAATATTTTAGTTCAATTTTGTTTATGTATTTATTGAACCTGGAGAACCATGGAGATAAAAGTTACAAAACCCTCTGAAAAGCTGCGTATGTTTCCAGAACAGACAGTCTGTGACTGTAAAATAGAAACAATGACTACATCAGCTGTTTAATTCATGTTCATTCAACACATAGACCTGCTGGATGCATACAAACAAAGTGACGTCTCTGGCAACTTGACGTGTGTATAAAACTAACTTAACATCCAGTAATATGGAATCACTTCTAATAAATAAACATTTCATGAGAAAATGTCATTGTGAAGACCACATTTTCCGCAAAACCCATCACTTCCTGTTTCTCCTCTTGTTCTGGTTTCCTTCAGTGAACAGAGTTTTGTTTGGTGAGTTATTTGTGTTAATAAAGTGAGTTTTGTTTAAAATGACTTACTTTATGTCGTTAATACTTTCAGCAGCTTCTACTGACAATGTTTTTTGCGGAAAAATCGCAGGAATAGAACAAAAAATGTAAACCTACCGCAATTATTAATGCAAGGTGGAAACACCCAGCAGGAAGCATTGTTGAGGAGAAATGATAGTTGACTGGCACCATTTTTGAATCAGATGAAACGACCATAAGTCCATTTCAGTCAGATGGTGTCCAGGATGTTTGGTGTGTCGACAGTGAAACATGGAGGGAGGAGTGTGGGGCTCTCTGCTCTCCTCTCACCCCAACCGGTCGAGGCAGATGGCCGCCCACCTCTGAGCCTGGTTCTGTCGGAGGTTTCTTCCTGTTAAGAGGGAGTTTTTCCTTCCCTCTGTTGGAGGTTTTTCTCCCTTAAAGAGGAGTTTTTTCCCTCCTAGTTTATTGTTGAATTGTTGAATTGTTGAATTATTGGGTTTCTCTGTATAATGTTGTAAAATTCCACTGTAAGGACTTTAATGTGTTAAGTGCCCTGAAATAACCTGTGTTATGATTTGGCATTATATAAATAAAATTGAATTGAATTGAATTGAATTGAATTGGTGATATGAGGCTGCAGAAGTTTTTTTGTTTTAACTGAAATGGCGAGACAACTATTGTGTAATCATTAATGAGGTTGGGATTATACGTGAATAGTGTTGATGCCCTAAATTTTCAACCAGCACCATGAAGTGGTCAAATTCACAGTTTGTCCAAATCTTTACTTTATGAAATAGCTTAACTGTACATTGTGTTTTGTGAACAAACTAACATTGCCATTTATATAAACATACTGTTATTTAAACATAATGTTAGCTTGGTTATGTTGTGTGTAAAAGCTTCTAGTAAAAATATTATCAGGATATTTGTTTGAGTGCTGCTTCATAAGAATATAAGCAGCCTGAGGACGAATATGAAAATAGACAATTATATGGTAAACTAATACCCTTAATACATTTGTTTTCAATCCGATATCTAATTTATCTTAATGAGTGAGGTTACATCTAGCTTATTACTTCGATTGTACACCTCCATGATTCGAGGTGATTCTTCATTACAGATTTAGTATGATGTAAACTGGGAACAGATAAGCAGAGTCACCAATTTACTGTTAATTGTTTGTGTTAAATGCCCCAAGGCTGCAAATTACAAGAAAACAGTCTTATTAAGTTTAGGCCAAATGAAAAACAATTTGTTTGGATTTTTTTCACCTTTAAAATGCTGATAATGGCTCTGAAATGATTAATGCTTGCAATTTAGCTGCTGCACTGAACAGAACGGTTTGCTGCACTACAGAGAATGAGAACTGAGGGAGTGAAAGAAAAAAATAAAATTAAACGGTTCTAAATTGGAAATTTCCAATGAGAGGAGGGAACTGTGCATCCAAGAGCTGAAAGCAATTAACGGAATCAGAAGACGGTCTCCGTGGCTTCTTGAACTCTGATTAAATGTTCTGATTGCCAGAGAAATCACTTTCTTAGAGGGAGATCTATAGCTGCCTGTAGTGTAAATTGGCCTATTGGTAAATCCATTATCCTCAGAGACAGAGGTGTTTTAGACAAACATTCCTAAGAACATTGTTAAGGATCAGAGAGTAGTATTTCACAGACACTAGAGCTGCTCCCGGGCTGTTCTCGGAAGATTGGCGGCCGCTTCAGGCTGGTGGTCTGCAGGTTTTCTTGCAGCGTCTCCAGACTGGCGCGATGCTAAGGTTAGCAATGCATCTATCTGTCGAGTTGTCTATCTGTCTCTGTTTCAGGCAATCACAGTTGCAGTAGCCGGTGTCCTCTGGGTTTTCCACCTGAATGCATCCTTGAGATAACAAGGGATACAGGTTGATGACATTTTCATGGCCCAGCAAATGCAGGAAATGGACAGTGGTTTGGTTTGAGCAAGCGGCATTGGCATTTTTGTCCGGGTGGGTTTCCACAATGTGGTCCAACCCAGTGTCACAGCAAAGCATGAAAAAGACACGCCCATCCACTACAGCAAAACAGTAGATAGCCAAGCTTGGAGCTGTCTAGGTGTGAAAGGTACACATTTTGTAAGCCTGAAACATACACACACTTAAATGTCACGTGATGAAGGACCATGTGACCAATGTACCATTCGTGAGAACAGGTACACAGAACGAGGAGGTGGCAGGGGTGGCACTAATAACTGATTGCATTTTGGGACTACAAGGTTTAATTTCAGGAGGTGACAATGTCGTTTTTGAGATGTTTTTTGTTCTGTAACCTTTATAATATAACAGTTTTGTTTTCCTGTAAATCACATAGTTAAAGGTATGCAGTAGGTTTCATTTTTGTCCACTACAGAAACTGTGATGCCAAGACGTGGCCAAGCGTGGCTATCTGACATTTTGATGTAGTGGACGGGCATGTCCATCCTTTTGGTCCACTTAAGCATCCACATATAGTTTAGTGTGCCCCAAAACTACTACAGATCTCAGTAGTGGGCTCCATGGACCACTCAATCTTTACTGACTCCCTGCATGATGACCAGAGGTGGATAGTAAAAGGTAGGTAGGTAGGTATTTACTTTATTAATCCCCGAGGGGAAATTTTTTCGCTACAGCAGCATACAGAAGCAATAAGATAATAATATAAATAATATAATAAAACAATAGAATAGAATAGAATAGAATAGAATAGAATAGAATAGAATAGTAGAAAAGCAATAAAATAGCAGTAAATAGCAGTAAAAAATATAAAATATAAAATATAAAATGCACAGTATATACAGTACATTATATATCTATATATATTATAGATAACATACAAGAACAGGAAATGTTTGTTTACATTTCAACGACCATAAAAAACATCCTCAGTGTATATTCAGGTCC
Organism: Embiotoca jacksoni; assembly: GCF_022577435.1. Lineage (NCBI taxonomy): Eukaryota > Metazoa > Chordata > Actinopteri > Embiotocidae > Embiotoca > Embiotoca jacksoni. The sequence goes on from NW_027185430.1 coordinate 699,901, forward strand.
AGAAATGTTGTATTTCACCGTTAAAGATATGCAAAACAATAGCATACTGCTGGTAGGAAAATAGTTGTTGTTTTTCAAAGTTTAAATCCATGTATTAATACAAATAATACATGGAGCTGTTCCATCTGTTTTCATTACAGACTTAGTTTGTACATATTTAAAGTATCCAAATATGTATGATGAAATATTTCCTATTTAATAGATAACCTATTTGTTTCATAATCAGAAATGATTAGATGTTTGTACATAAGAAGACAATTCCATCCATCGTGAGCTTGTTTGTTTGGAATTGTAATATGACCTCCATAGACAAACAGTATGATCTTACTGTATGGAAAGCTACCCCACAAATATTAATAACAGTAATAACAACATATATTCTAATAGTTATCCCCAAACCAGTCTGAGAATAAACATAGGGCAACTTGTTTTCAATTGTTCAAATTGAAAAGTGTTTTTTCTTGCAGGCTCAACATAAGGGAGAATATATATTTTAGGACTGCAGCCCAGAAGAGCTTCAACTGCCCTGTTTCATTAAGTGACCACCAGCAGTTTGTGACCATCTCACTTTATGATAATTTAACTTATAATCATCGACATAAATTGAAGTAATCATCATAATCAGCGTTATGGCACGGCACACACTGCCTCCCTGGAAGTCCCTGCTGAGTCAGTTTGTCAACCCATACTTGTTAAACTCTCTCTCCTCTTGCTTCTGCTCACTCTGTCCCTGCTCAGCCTTCCTGTCACTCGCCTGCCCGTCTGCCTGCCAGCAGCCTTGGTTGTACTCTCCACCTTTAGGTGCCTGTTGCCACACGATGTTGGTTTCTGCAGCAGACGCTAAAGCTCCTGCAGCAAACATGACGGTTACTCTGGGAAATTTGGCAGCATCTGCCTCTAAAGTGGATTGATTTTGGCCTGCAGCTTCTGAACACCCCCTTTGTGCTTTGGTCTGTCTATTTTGACGCCCACCCAACCACAGCATCCCAGAACGAGAGGGAGCAGAGGGGGAGGGCTGGGTTATACAGTAAGAGATATGATTGGGCCAGCCCAGTGTCAGTTTATAAAAAAAACTAAACAATGTGCTGCCGTCCGCATTTTATTGGCAGGTTGCCGCATCGTTAAGAATTATAAATTTAGTTATATCGGCCCCAAGGTCGTTGGCCCACCAGAAACATGCCTAATATGCCAGATTACTAATCCAGCCTTTTGCCGAGGGCAAACCATTGTTTTATAGGAAATAGATTTAAACAGTTTTGTCATTTTTCAGCAGAGAAAAAACACAACAAAACAGTAATGGACATAAATTGTACTGGCAAATGGCCAGAATGACTCCTTAGCAACAAACCATTTAATACGTAACACCACAAATGTAAATAAAATAAATTTAGATAAAAGGAACTATTAAGTAGAGAAGTCCCACTGAGGAGATATAACAGTATCAAATACAATTTGATTTTAATTTTATCAAAGTATAAACAAGTAAGACTGAGGACAAAATAGCTTCTTTTTTTTTTAATGTATTCTCAGATACTCTGTAGGTGTTTGGTTTGGTGTCAGAAGCTACAGTGTGTTTAATTGTCTTTTTTATGGAAGTCCTCAGATGTCACTGACAAAAAAGATCTCATTTGGCTTTAAAGTTTGAACTCAAACTTTCAATAAACAGAGAAAGTAGAGATGTTGAGATTTAATTTCCTTATAGCAAACTGCCAAAAGCATAACAAACTGTATCTGTATATTTAGAATACATAGAATCCCTGTTGTTGTCCGGCCTGTTAACATTTCTATCTGGTAGCAACATGGAGGCAAAGTAAAACACAACTAGATATTTTACACATTAAATAACTTCCAAACTAATCAACCTAGAATGAGTCAAGTTCAAACATTTTCTTTAGTTTGTACAGAATTTAGACGACATGCAAGTAAATTCAAAGGAAAAATGCTATAAATAAATATCCCAAGAAAATTGTAAAAATGTACAAATACTTTATAACACATAAGAAACACAGTGATTTACTGCAAGCAGAAAAAAACAGGAACAGAAAGTTATTTACAAGTCAGGATACAACAGTAGTTTCCAGTATAATGAAATTATTTTTTATAAACTACAGTAAATTATTGTGCAAAGTCAAAAAATGTAAGCGTATTTATTATGATTAATTTATTTTTCATTTGCTTGTGTTTTACTTTCTTGCATTGCAGATAGTTGTCTTCATTTTAGATATTGTGCATTTAACCACCATTTTAAACATTATAGACATCAACAGCTTGATATAAAATATGTTTTATATTTTCCTGCCAGAACTTCTTTTCGTTGAACACAGTCACATCAGCAGGAAGCACCAATATGTGTGTGTGTGTGTGTGTGTGTGTGTGTGTGTGTGTGTGTGTGTGTGTGTGTGTGTGTGTGTGTGTGTGTGTGTGTGTGTGTGTGTGTGTGTGTGTGTTCTCCCACTTAATCCTCTCGGAGTCCTCGGAGGAAATCAGTGCTCTTTCACTGACTTCTGGATGGTGTTGCCTCCAACACAAACACACACCAAGTTGTGTGTCATTTCCCTCCGTAAACAGAGAAGGTTCGAGTCCGTGACTTCCACTGAGCCGCCGTGCTATCACTTCTGTCTGTTTGTGTGATTTTTAAAAACATAATCCATTTAATAGTTTAACTTCGCTTCAACAGAGATATCAATGATGCATCCTGCACTCTTCAGGAGACCTTACCTTACTTCCCGCTCAACTTTGACATTTCTGTTCAGCTGGCTGTGTGGACAAGACGTTGACCTTTTCGGCAGACTACCGCTGCCGATGGAAAAGCTGTGGCTGTCATGGCTCCCATTAACCTGCGGCCCCCGGCTTCACGGGGCCACAGCTCATTTATATCCAGATAAAGTAAAAGATCATTCCAAACCCTGTGCAGGCTGCGTTCGACGTTTAATCAAACAAGCATGCAGGGTTGAAAGCGTGATCGCGTGCACGCAGGCAGAGATTAGAGAAGAGAGGAGGATGAACGAATGGAGGTCAGTACAGACGACAAGAATGAGGGAGAAGAGGGGTAGAGACCGAGCTGCTATGTTAATACGCCCTGTGGAGCATTTATGAAGCGAAGAGATGGAGGTAGAAGTCAAGTGACATTTTCATGAATTTGTTGTCAGGTAGATCCTCTACCCACCACTGAGCCTGACATCGAAGGCTGTTCTCTCACATCTCAGATGAATCGCTCAACGTGGAACAAATGTCATGACGACATGAAGAAATAGAGTCGGTGTGGGTACAGAAGTAGTGTCAAAGAGATGTGGATTACTGCGATGCTTTGCTAAAACCTTCCATTAGATTGTAATCTCAAAGACACTGTAAAGACACTGAAAGCTGCTCACTTCCAGAAGTTTAATGTGAACTGAAAATAATCTGGTGAGTATATACATAATACATTAATAATATGATATAAAATAGTGAATGCCAACCTGTATGTTAGTGTAAAATTATTTCCCCTCCATATTCAAATCAAGAGAAGGATTTATGTGCTCAAAGGAAAATGTTGACACAAGAATATATTCTTTCATGGTTAGTAGATGAGGTTTGATGTGTTATGATCACGATGTGTATTATGCAGGTAGAGGGAAAGGGAATTAAAATGTGGTTACTGTTTACACCATATTAATGAACATGCTCATGGTGTGGCTGGTCTGATCAGTTTCAGAATAACTGGGTTTTTTCTCTCTACATATTATAGCAAAACATAACTGAAATTGTAGTTAATTGCAAATGTAATTTGATTTGAAGGTTTATTAGTGTTCATCTCTGTAGGCCTCTCGGTCTACTAATTGGAAAGATCCCCCCTCCCCCGCATTTGTGCACTCGTACGCTTTTGTACAATTAAATCATCCACCTGAATATATTCTTGAATATTTACTTCACGTAAGGTTAGTGATATTAGGTCATTACAGATGACACACATGGGTGCTTTATACCATAATACCGAATGATTAATAGCATTTATTGTTTTCTTATTGATCATTGGAAGAGCTGGATGATTTTGTTATTCAAAGATGCTCCAGTTCTCAGAATATATGAGAACATCCTTCTAGCCTTGATGTGTGTGACGCTGTGTTGTAAGACATTTTTATCAAGAGGTCATGTTCTTATAATAAAAGAAACAATTGACCTTATGTATCTTGAGATGAGACATTTCTACTATCGTTATATTTATAATAGCTATATAGGTGTATTATGTTGTCCTTTTTTACCATTTGCTTGTCACATAAAACATTTATACTTCTATGTGTTTTCAAAGTAAAACTTCATTTATTTTCCGAGGCTTTGAATGTCTGAGCGAGGATCTTGTTGAATTGGCCCTCCTTCCCTCCCGTTCTCACTCTCATGTTCTTTTATAGCTGCCCCCGCCCCCCCCCCTCCATGCATCTCCCACTGAACCATTCATCTTTATCCTTCATCATTCCCTCATTCATGCCTCTCTCTGTGCCTTATCTCTGTCACTGCCATATCTGCACTGCTCCATCTTCATTTTCCAGCTTCCTGTTGGGGGAAGCGCACGAGTCAATTTTCACACGGCCGGCAGTTCACTAAACCAACATTCAAATTGTATTTTTACTGCGTTGGTAATAAATCCTAAAGCACTTCTCCTTGTGTTTCTGGTGAGTTGATTTTTGTTTCAATCATAGCTTCAGATACCCAACTACATTGCCATGTCAGGTTCTTTCATCTGCTCCACTATTTGTGAGTGAAAGTCTGTCCAGAGCCCCGAATGGAGAGTATCGTGTCTGATGTTTGTGCAGAGCTCTGGCAGTGTGTGCTGTCTCATCTGAGATGTTTAAACTGCGTATCAATCTGCCATGAACCTCAGCCAGCTGTATTTCTAAACTTAAACAAACCATGAAATTTAATTTTAAATTCTGATTCTTCTTCTGACTCTTCTTCTTCCCTCCTTGGCTCCCCCATCCGCCCCCGTCAGACTCCCTTGGCCCCACTCTCTGTTTTACCTCCACAGAATTTGACTCATTTCCCTCCAGCTTGTCCATTTCTTCCATTCACTACCTTCTTTTACCTTTCCATCCTTTGTTTCTGCCGGCCTTCCTCCCCCCTCCATCTCATCTCCCATCTTTCTCTGTGAATTCCCTCCTCCAACTCCCATCCTAATCTCCCTCTACCGTCCCTCCTTCTCCTGGCGGGGGAGTGTAGTGTTGTTCTGTGGCAGAGAGGATGATTCATGATTGACTGGCACAGGAGAAGGAGACGTATTAATCAAACGACTAAAGTAGAGCTCTGCCATAATGCAAATGGAGTGTTAATTGAGTGCTGGATGGCTTTGAATAATGGCTCTAGCTTTTCACTTCAATCAATGCACATCACAACAATGGGCTGACAGCGCGCTTTCACAATGTAGGATACATCCCATAATGCCATAATGCTTTTTCTCAGCTCTTTGTTTTACAGTAACAGAGCCGGTCGGCTGTTTGCGGCTGCATTAGAGAGCCGATGGTAATTGAGAGAAATCACAGGTTACTGAATAGATGTGGGGTTATTCTCTGCATCTTTTTTGGAGATGCAAGTGTGAAATGAGATTCAAAGATGAATGCAATCACATGGACGGGCATGATGATACTGTAGTTATTCACCATCAGGCTAAATCAAGAGAAATGAGCTGCCAGAAGTTTGGCATTCTCTACTGAGAAAACACTGGCTGACTTCTTGATTTTGTTGGTTTCTGTGTTTCATTAAAGTGCAACATTTTCTGCTGCTGCTCACATTTTAAAGCTGCACTAATAATACATGTTATATTTTGATGGATGAAATGACTGGATCATAAAATATGTACAAAGCTCTACTAGTCTTTTTAGCATCACATCATTTTTGGTTTGGTTTGGTTTTCTGTTGAGCAAACATTTTTCATATTAATCATGTTTGCAGCTACAACAGGAAGCTCTGGTGAATCCACAGTGCACCACATGTACTTTCCCAGCATCAAATGTCAGATACTAAACATACAGGAGCTGAAGATATTTTTACTATTGAGTTGGTGGAGACCAAAACAGGCGTAAAAAGGGAATTATTACTTCCTCTCATTTCCAGGACATACAAAAAATATCTGAATGAATTATTGCGTTGTTCTATAGCTATATGACTGTTTGTTGACATATGAGCGCTAACACATTTATCAGTTGATAAAATGTTGATGTATTTAGCCCGTTCCAGCGCTCCCAAGTGGCAAATTAAACCTCTTAATGCAGCTTTAGCTGATATTTAGTTACACCACAGACTGTATATAAAAGTGTTCGTAGCTTCCAGGTCTGAAAAATGAGGCTGATGCAGAAACGCTTTAAGCTGCAACATCGCCGAGTGCCACTAGAGGTCGGCTCCATAAAGCCTCCGGCTCCATAGACTCCCATTCAACTTCTCTCATCAAATCCAAAGTGAATAAAATGTGTCCATCAGTTATCTCGGTGTTGTTAGCTAAAGTCACTCCTTCTTCTTAGTTTTCTGGAGGTCCATCTGAAAATAATCCCTCATTCATTAGAAAAGAAGATTCAAGAAGACCTGGTTTTGGGGGCGTGTCTGTTTGATTGACAGCTGCAGTCAGGTTACAGCTATCGGTGGGCGGGACGTAGTATCGTCAGGTTTCCAATCAGATCAGTCAGATCCACCGTTGGCTCCTCCCCCAGCTGGTCCAAATATGGTCACTTCCTGCTCCAAACTGCTCCGAACTAGCAAGATGGTGACGGACAGAATCTGAACTGGAGGATTCATAACGGCTGTTCATAAAGTACCACGTCACTATTGGTTACCGCTTGGGTTCCAATAAAACACCACAAAAAGGATGCAAACCATTCTGAAACATCAGAACATTTTACATCACCATTACAAATTTAAGTAATGTTTGGCAGCTACCCTTACAAAGTACGCACTGTTCCATGTAGTATGTGTACAATCGGGACATACCACTTCATCATAAAAATTATCCTTGGACTTTGACCTTCTTGGTCCGATCTGTGGCAAAACATTTGAGGTAGAAGGAAAAAGGAGGATTTGGAACGAGTACACTTCGTTTTATTGTTCTTCTTCCTTTTCTCGTCATATGTGACGTATCTTCCGCCGCGCAGAGGATTGTGGGTCAGAACGGCCAGAGTAGCTACCAGCCTGCAAGCTGTAAAACACAACCTGATGTACTCGGACATCCTGGTACTTCTGGCATCCTCTGTTTAACATACTAAGTATTGGGACATACAAAAACATTTATTTAACACACTAAATAGTGTGATAGTATGGATACTGGAATGCAGGGAAAATTAACTGCTGTGTCATTTCACATGCTGAAGACAGAAAGAGGTCAAACTCTCTGATGGCTGTTAAATGGACTCTAAACCTTGAGACGAGAAACGTGGCTCGCTTTGACTGAAGGAGACTGTCGCAAGTGCTGATGAGCAAATATGTCCAAATACACCAAACTACTCCCCTCACACACGAGCATGCATACATTCACAACACCCCCGTCACTCCATGTCAACAAAACATCTGGTGTACCTGCATCCCGCCACCCCCCAACACCCGTCCCTGGCAGGAGACTAATAGACTCATTAGCAGTCTCTCCGATAGAAAACAGAACTGCTAACTGGGCACTGGTACTGCCATCCAGTGCTATTCTTAATTATTAAGCATCAGGCTGGTAAATGAGCTCTGCTGAGGGACCCTGTGGGGAAACAGATCGGCAAACACGGGATCTCACCAGCTGCAGAGGCGCTTGATCGCCATTTCGCCAGAATCCACAGGATTAAGACAAGCTCAGTGGGGAGACGAGGCCTTGGAGGCCCGCCGAGCAGAGTTACTGCTAAGTGGCTTTGAAAACCCCTTCGTGCAAAAGAAGAGGCCGGGATAATGTATAAGAATGACCTATGTGGGAGTTGTTGCCACTATGCATAATCAGACAGCTACATTGTTTACAATCATGAACATTTAATAACTCATTTTTTTTACCCAAATGCAGGAACACAGCAAAAAAAAAAAAAAAAAAATTCTGTTTATGTGCTGAATAAGACATGCTAATAAGCCTCATCTCAGCCTAATCCTTCATCCACGAGTGGGTTTGGGAACAGTTGAAGAGCTTATGACATGCTTAATGTTGAAATTTAGGCAAGTGAGTGGCTCCATGACAGATCACTCTCTCTTCCAAACTTTTTCAAGAGCTTTATTCTTTAACACTATTTCTTGAGGAAATGCACAATCAAGTCTCTGACAGAAGACAGCAGACACGGAGAGGTTAAAAGGGAGCACTTCATTTAAGTAGTTCATTCTGTTCCCGTCACAAATCAAAGAGCTTCTGCTTATATTTTTCACTGGTTGCCAAAATGAGCAAACAAATCCTTTCTTGTGGTGCTTTCAAGTGTTGGATATGTATCAGATCTGCACCGAGGACATAACCATATGTTTACCCTCTGAAGTCGAACATGACTAAAGCTTTTGTATTCTCTGCTGTTGTGTATCACTAAACTAATTGCCAGCCATATAAATGAAATTGTGAACAACCTTGAACAGTAATACAAACTGGAGTTGACTTGTGTACTATTTTTACACTATATTTATCTGCTTGCTATAGGCAGTGTGGTTGGTGTCTGACTGACTGACATGTTTTTGTCCCTCAGGGCTTGCTATACCTGTACAAATTACTCCTGAGATTGTTCAGTGCTACAAACAAACATAGTCCACTTCACTTGATAACAGCTCTTGTACAAATGCCCTCAACACTCATGGATTCTCAGCTGCAGCTGTGCTGAAGAATAAAGAAAACACTGCTCTGGGAACTTCGAGGCTCAAGAGATTTGTTCATCTACCAGAGTCAAACAACACCCAGGGCTTCTTAGCATGACGGTACTATTACTGCTTTCTCTGCCAAGTAAAGACAGACAATCAGTAATCAGTCAGGGTTACCATAGCCTCTTTAAAGTTCCTCTGCAGTAAGGAACATGCCCACACTGACTCACACACGGTGATCAAAAATGAAAAGTCAGATTACCCAAAGACAACTGTGGGTTTGAGTTCATCGGGTAGCAAGAGTTGAATGCAGGACGGTGGAACGATGGCACAGAAAGAGACGTGTATATACTGCTGCAGCAGAGGATCCATTAATCTTGTCCACATTTTCTATGACCTACATTGAATCTGCTTTGAAAGATGCAAATTTCAACCACTCATCATCCTGACTGAACTACAGAAAGACGTCAACCAAAACCACTAATCCCTGTTGCCCTGCTGATGCTTTCTGTTTAGTGTTCAAATGAAATAATCAGTGCTGTAAAACCCAAATCAGGTGAATAAGGAGAAAGATAATTTATTTTACTATTATTTTATTTTATTTTTAAAGTGCATTTTCCTTTTGAAATGAAGACCTAATATGTGAACTGAAGCCACGTTTGAACTGTCTGCTGAAGGCTCAGACACTTTTATCTTTTGTAAATGAGGACACAGTGGAACGTCTCTCAGTTGATATTAAAACAGGTGTCAAGCGCAGGGCTGTTGACACTTCTAACTGTATCATAATTTACTTTATTATCACAGACAATCCTCAGATTGAAACACGGCATCTTCCACTTCAACTCTCTCTCTCCCACCTTTCTGTTCTGCTTACTGTCACACTCAAAGAAACACATTCCAGACACAGTTACATTAGCACTTTAATAGTCTGATGAACTTTCAGCACTAATTCCACTAATTAACCCAAAGTGTTTCATTTCCTCTCACTTTAACAATGGCAGTAGCTTGTATGATGAAAAAGGCGTGGTGTCAGGTTGGAGGCTACAGCTGTAATATGATAGCAAAACTGAATATCCATGCAAATAGAGAACGTACTGGGGTACCAGCTGAGGTATGGACGGTGGACAAAATGACAATGTCCAGTTTGTATCTGAACTACTTTCGTTGGAAGGTGTCACAGAGGCGCTGCACAGTAGCCTCCAAAGCTTTCTCTGCCTTTGAAATTGTGAGGTCAGAAGAGGAGTTAAATGCTGGAATTCATTTGTTCAGTCAGTACAAGCTGAGCAGCGCAACTCTCTGTGTTTGGAAACCCCGGTACCAACACCATCTTGGCACAGCGTGGCACCATGACATGACTGGAGCGGGGGGAGGCTGTAACATTTGACAGGAAATATTCCAAGTTACGTCGCATGAGCCACATCAGTGCCTGAGTTGAACCCATGTTTGTGACCCGTGGTTGGTGCATTTCAGTTGCTGCAGACGTGAAACTTGTGTGCGTTGTCAACTGCAGACGGGCCAGTTATCATGTTGGGGAACCAAAGTGCTACTGCGCCACACTTCAAGCTGTTAGCATTGAATGTTTTCCCTCAGACGCCTCAGAAAGTCACAGTAGAACCTGTTTTTTACAGTTTGACCCTGGTAGGCTTGTAGTCAGGGATAAACGACACCTCATGAACCTTCCTCATCTTGGACTCTTAAAATCTTTTAAAATTTCTTAAAATCCAAAAGTCACTCAACACCTCGTCCAGCTCATTGTTTAGTCGCTGTAGGCTTTCCAGCTTTTCAAGGGTCTCTGTTGACGATTTCCATAGTTTGACACAAAGGTTTATGGTTAAATATCAGATGAAATCTTCCAAAACCGAACTGAGGAGCTGATGTTGATCAATGGACGTAATTGGAATACTTACTTGGATTGGATCATAATTCCCCCTGCTTCATGCACATCACAATGTCATGGTTTTCTGTGTAACAGGAGCAGTTTAAAACGTTTTGATTGTCCCTAAGTACACTTGTGTACTGGATTTATAATGATATATCTGGGATTTTATTTGCACTTCCTGTTCTCGTCTCTGAGTTATTTGAAGACTCAGGAACTGGAAGGAGGCCAACAACCATGTTCGCTCATCAATGTTTGAGTACCAGCTCTATGTCCTCTGATAATCATGACTGTTTCTGAAGTGTAGGTCAAAAGGAGAAGCCAAACTTCTCATGGAGGGCAACATCTGTGAACGCACAAGTCCAGGTTTTACTACAAACAGATTGGTTTTAATAATGACCCATATGTTCCTCATTGTGGCCAACAACAAAAAAAAGAAAATCTCATTTGCTTTTTTTGGGCTTCAATCAGTACATCTGCTGTTTGGTGATTTTCTGCTGATGTTAATGATGCCAGATGATGCGAACAGTAATTACAATGGTGCTCCACTGATTTAAAAACAATGTGAAAATACATTGATACAGTTTTTATCTTTTGTGTATGTTAGTTCAGCTAACCTTTATTGGCTTGTTACACATCCCTGTAGTGCGTGTAAATGTGTGTGTCTGCATGCGTATGTGTCATGTCTAACCTGAGGTGAGGAGAATCGATTTCTGAGATGCTGCAATAATTACACTCCATGAGAACAAGTGGATTTTCTCTGTGAGACGATTAGAAACATAACTGCAAACTTTTTTCCAACAGCCACAACAATTAAGGTCACATTTTCAGCAGCGTGAAGCCAAGTGGATTGACTAATCAAGATTCTGGGAGGGTTCAGATTTGTTCAGATTTGCCACATTACTCGAGGAACATGGCAGGTTATGAAATCATCAGTTATCTAACCTTTACAGGGGACAGCTGCATGATGGGACAGCACCTCCCCTGAGTCTCCAGGGTTAGCTGACCACAGTTAATGTCCCCCAGGAAAAAACAATGACTGTACTGCAAAAACAATAGTACACAAACATTCTTCTTATTTAAGGCATTATTAAATCTAGTGCAGAAAATACCTTTCAAACCTCATTTGGATGAGGTTTGAAATGTGATTCCACTTGAAGTTCTACAGATGTTTCTCAGTCTGGACGCTCTGCCGGCTCATTGAATTTCTTGCGTCTCAACGTGACCCATGATGATGTCATTTTCAGTGACAGAATGAGCAGAAACTATGCTACCGTTGGCAGAGCATTCAGAAAATGAAAACACGGATACATGTCAGTCTGATAATTGGGCTACACAGACTACTACGTTTAAACTGTTGACCATTTTATTAAATGTCTTTGACACCATGTCATTTTGAGTTTTGGTCTTCACTGGATAACAAACATTTGTTTTTCCACTATATGCTCCAAAGTACCCACAGAATCGCCATACATGGGTAGAGATCAGGTAAGATTTAGGGACGGTCAAATGAGACCTGAAGAAAAATAATCTACAAGTTCTGCAAAACCTTAAACAGGTTTTAAATTTTAAGTAATGGAAATCCCAAAAGTTCACCAACAAAACATGTGAACATTGCTGGAACTGTTTTATGTCAACATGCTGCCTGGTTCTCATCATGTTTCTCTAATCCTTTCAAAGTGGGAAATTGCAATTTCTCAGCATTTGCGCATTTGCATTTTTTCGAACTCATGTCCATATTCCAACATTTTGAGAGATTAGATTTAAGAGAAAGTAATTAAAGCCTGTAAAGTCTGAAGAGAGGCCTCATAATCTTGCCCTTTCCTGAACTATTGCTGAGTCCCTGGACAGCTCTCGGAGGCTCCATGTGCCCATAGTAAACTCTGAAACCTTCCCAGCGCCCCAGGGTCTGCAGGAAATGGAGGGCAGAGACCCTTGATTGTGTTCTCCAGTTAGCTGTAGAGGGCAAATAGTGGAGGAAGGGGTAATTGAAGGCAGTTCATTAGATGCTGATCCGGATCCCCCAGAGGGCCGGGAGAAGGCTGGAGGGAATAGGATTCATGCTGGGCTCAGAATTAGAGAGAGGATTTGCTGCAGGCTTTGGTTTCTCTGGACGAGTCCTTCCTCATTGCACACTTGAGACAGGCAGGCTCACTCGCTAACACCACTCTAATACTCACATTATTAGCAGAGGGCTATTGCTTTGCAGATGGGTTTGAATTTCTGTCCATAAAAGGAGCAAGAGAGCCACTTTAGTGTTTGAAATCTATTCTTGCAGATTCCATGCCGGTCTCTCCATGAAGGACGTTCGACAGCAGACAGAAGGTTTTACATTTCTATTTAAAATCATGCAACATACTGTGTTTGAATTAAGGTAGATTGAGCAAGAGGAATTAAAAAAGGAAAATCATTATAATCTTGAAAGCTGCTGAAAACCGAGGCAAATGTTACTTCCTGAGCCTGCTTTATAACAATGGACCATCCCATAGCAACACATTGGTCTGATTTGAAGGGTAAATAAAGGGAGCTTTAACACATTATTCCAGTTTCTTTTGCACCTGAGAGTCCAGGTTTTACTATTCTTGTCTGGCAGGTCGGGAGATCTAATAATAATGATAATAAAAGTGGTCATTCAGTGTTAATTAAAATAGTACCATTAGTGAGCTTTACAGGGGCTGCTGTTGCATTTTGTTTCACTTTTAATGGACAGCTGTGAGAGGTATCAATCTTCACATCTAACTCTGCTTTGTCTTTCCCAAAATGTCTAAATATTTCTTCGAAATGTAGAACCTGATGGTTGACCATTTTATACAGCAACACAACAGAACTCATCAAGGTCACCATACAGACCCAAATTATGAACTGATGGATTGTAAATTGCTGCACTTTATCAATAGCTCTTACTCTAACCATGAGCTTAATTTGTAATATTTCAGATACCACTGTAATTGTACTGTATGTCTACACACAACATGCTTGTTCTAATGAATGCGAGGAGTGGACAACCTCAAGGACTCCTACATGTATGCATCACTTATCAAAGGCCTTTTTAGATACACTACGTCTTGATTATGAAAACAAAACATTTACGTCCCAGTAAATGTGCAACTTCAGAGCTGAGACGAATTCAAAGTCAATTGTAGAAATGTATCTATATATATATATATATATATATATATATATATATATATATATATATATATATATCCCTGTAATATGGCTGGAAAACCATTCTTGCTTTACACGTATGACCTTGTAATACTGTGTTCCACTGCGGTTTGTGCATCGAGAAATATTTCAAGAATAATTCAATCCTTTAATGACACAAAAGAGAGTTATAGCATGCTATCACCATTGGATGTTATGGTAGATTATTTATGGTTTTATTGTGAGAGGCAGGAATCTTTCAGCCATCGTTTCCTTGTCATTGTTGTTTACAAAGAACATAGAGCACCCATCATTAAGACACACCTTTCACCCGGTGCCTCGCCGTCATGTTGTAGAAGTTACTAAGCCTGGCTGTGATGCACGGAATGAATTGTAGTGGAGAACGTGTTGTGCAGCACTGAAGAGATTTTAAATTTTCTCAGCCGTCTAAGATGAAAGAGGTGCTGCGTTGCTGTTTTCACCAACGTGTGGGCAGACCAGGTCGAGTCCTCTGAGATTAGCATGCTTTAAATATGTGTAACTGCTCAGTCTCCAACTTGGTCCCATGCATCACAGCTGCTATGTGCTGTGACCTCCACTCTTCCCTTTTCTCCTTTGTTGGCCTTGATCAGCCCGATCGCCACTTTTTCATCAGCAAACCTCACAATGGAGTTGGTGCTGTGGGAGAAGGGCAGCGGGGTGAACACACAACCATGCGTGGCACAGACGCTGACTGTGCGTTTATTGGATGTGCTGTTGCCAGCCTTCACTAGCTATGATCTGTATCTTTGTATGTAGGAGCAGATTGATGGGCGGTAAGGAGCTAGCTAGTGATGAGCAAATCACATATTCCAGTGCATCTGTCAAAGCACTTCATGACTGTAGATGTTGAACCAACATGGTTAAAGTCCTTTAGGCAAGCAGGGTTGTTTTTCTCAGGAATGATAATGGGGATGAAGAAACCGGCCAGTGAAAGGTCAGGTTGAAGGTTAACGCTTGTCTTTAGCACTTTACCAGGAACGAGGTCCAGGCCCGCAGCTTTCCTGCTGTTCACCCCTCCCAGAGTTTTGTTTGTTCGAGCTCTGTGACAGTTAATGAGCAGACAGTAACAGAAACAGCAGCGCTGGAGGTGTCCTTGATGTGTAGCTACAGTCAAAGCATGCTTAAAAGTAAATGTAAGCGCATCCATTAGCTCCCTGACATCATCAGAGCCTGCTGCAAACATGTCTTGGTCTGTGACTCATTGGACTTCCTGGATGGACATGTAATATAAGACTTGTCTAAGATTCTCTTTGTTGAAATCACCAACTACTACTGCAGCTGGATGTTTAGCATGAAAGCTAATGGTGTTGTCGTGTAACAGTGTCAGAGCAGAGTCACTTATTATTGTAGATGTGAGCTCTCTGGGTAAATAATATGGCCGACATTATGTTTCACTCTTCAACATCTGGCGTACAACTTTTAGACATCTGGGTTCAAACCAGAGCCTTCTATTCTGTCCCCTCTATGCTTACTATACTTACTCAGAATACTTTGGCTGGTTACGTCCTCTTAAAGCCACGTCTCCACCAAGCAGATGAGTTCTGTAAGTCCGTCTGGAATCTAATCCTACTTCTATGTCATCCATTTTATTGTCCAGAGATTGGTCAATAGTTACTGACCTCATCTTCAGCCGTCTCTTCCTCCTCCTGCTCTGAGCCGGCAGGCCTGCAGGCCTTCAGCAACAGTTGAATCTCACTCAACTGTGAGCTGCTCTGTTTGAAATGAAAAAAGGCCAAACAATTAGAGCTTCTTGGTCCAAATTCCCTCCGTTAATTTCCGTCTTTTGATTCCTTGTCTGCCTTGAACGACAGTCCATGCCAGTCTAATAGGGTTAAAACTATTAATCCACAACTGTCTATTGCCTAAATGCAGTATTCTATATCAGGCCTAAAGTCTGAAGGCTCTCAGACAGGTCTACGTAATCATCAACACAATAATACATTTTATTTTCATTCCACTTTTTAAAAAAAAAACATTCCCAGGCTTCACAACAAAGTGGAAATAAAAGAAAGAAGTGCTGTTGAAATAATAAATGATTTCTTGAAGAGCACATTTTGTATGACATTATTTTTCAAGAATAACTGACAACAATAACAATAATTCTCATTAGGCTGATCGGTGGCACATTAAAATGACGCCTACATGATGATGGAGGTCTGAAACTGTTAAATTCCTGTTGATTTGCCTCCTCTGTCCTCCTGCTGCTGTTAATTACTTTTGTACATATCTACATGATGTAAGTATTTATCTACATATAGAGCAGGGAAGGGAGATTCCATCACAAGTGGTCACTCGAGATGCTTTTTAATGCCAGAGCTCGTGTGTGTGGGCACGAAATACATTCAACATGTAATAGGGGATAATTAGCTTTTCTTATTATTCTATATTCATATTCACTAACGATTTCAAAAATATTGTTATTTGAAGAAATAACTTTGTCGAATCATTTTGTGATTTTGTGATCATTTTATTTTTTGATTATTAGCATTTTTTAAAAGTGGCCAAAGATGTCTTTAAGGGCAAGAACTTTGAGAAATTAGTGGGCCAAACAACTCCAGAGCTCATTTTTCTAATAGCCCTGTTCCACATGTTCTTCAGTCATGTTCACTGAATTATTGTAGTTTGTCTGTTCTTTTTGGACAACAGAAGGTTTCTGTCCTTCCTGACACAGGTCACTTTGGTGTTTCTCGTTCTTGAGCTGACTTTCCAATTTTTGTCTCATTGACTGCAGTCAGTTTTAGGTAATTTTCCTCACAGTGGAATTATTTATGTCATATAATCTGTAGAATTAAAAGATACATTATCCTTACTGACTCATTGGCATCCACAACCTTTTTTTGTGAAGGCTTTGGAGAGCTTTAAATCTTGGCATGATGACACTACACACTTCAACAGGAAGGAAAACACCAGCCCTGCATGTCAGTGTTTTAAAGAAGACGTTTGCACCTGTCATCCCCTAACGAGCTTCTAATCATTGGCACCTACTGAAGCTGTGATAACTAGGGGTGTACCGACTTTTTTGTGTCATCTGAATTGTGAAAAAGACCACAATATGCCATTTGTGGTGTTCTTGGGTTGAGTACATCACATTAATTGAAGAGGATTTAGTATTTCCTTGTTAAAAAGCAAACAATTTCCTCAGGATCTACTTAAAAACAGCTAAAATGGCTCTTATTTTTCTTTCTTTTTTAATCCTGTATGAAAACTTCTAAAATAATCCAATTGTAAAGTTTTATGTCCTAAAGGATTAACACCACAGTGAGAGAGGAGTGATGGGAAATAATCTGTGAAATGACTTAGGCTCTGAGACAAAGCGTGAAAACGTGGACTGTCAATTTGTTGACATTAACCTGATATTATGAGACAGTGTGGCTCATTCGTGCAGCAGAAAGGTTGGCTTCCTGGCTCCGCACTCTGCAATAATCAATGCTTCTATTTTGTGTGGGAGATGTGACATTGTCTGCTCGGGGCGCTGAAACCCAGCCTGCATCTCGTCTCCCGCTACGCTTCACGAGCTCATGCTGCGCTGCAAAATCTCATCATTTCTACCCATAATCCTCATTCAGTCTGCAAATGCTGCTCTGTGCAAAAAGACACACGGAATCAGCTGCAGCCACCTCTCCTGTAGCCTCCAACCATGCCTCTGTTCGTTATGAATCCATTATACAGGCTTACGCATTAATGGCATTTAATGTATGAAAATGCTCACAAGTCAATGACTATTATTACAAAATGGTGCAACCAGGGGGAAAACATTTTAAAACAAAAACAAAAGAGGCATATAAGCTCCAATTTTCCTTCGACTGTTGTTTTTTGAAGAAAGAGTATTTTTCTATGCAGTTGGCAGCTGCAAGCACATTGGTGTGAAAACTCCACTTCCAAATAGTTCTTATCACACTCCACTGTTTCTTTCCACTATCCTGAGATCAGGATCGGCTCTCCTGAATTTAGCATGCTTTTATGGTCCTGTTAGAGGCTTTTTGCTTCCCTGTCCTCGACTCTGATCTTCTCTTCTTCTTTTTCTTTCATCTCTCTGCACTTCTATCTTCACCTTTCCTTCTTTGATTATAGGTTGTCGTAAAACTTTTTCTCATCCTCCACGTCTTCTTTTTTTTCCAAGTCCTGTATGGCTTTTTTTTTTTTGCCACATACATGTGAAGAGGAATATGCTTTCTACGACCTGGTCGGAAATAGGCACACAGCTTCGCACTAGCAAAGCAATGTATTTATCTCTCTACCTGACTTGACCCCTTTATGTGGAGGCAGATTGCCTCTAAAAGTGTATTTTGAGGGCAACTCCAAGGTCCTGTTTCATGCACAGGTAGACCTGCCTTCTCCTCCCCATCATCGCCGTGTCGATGTGTTAAGTTGAGACCCTCCGCAGGTCTTCCTTACAAATAGCGAAGCTTGGAGAAATAGGTTTTGGTCATCGGTTTAGTGCCAACAAAAACAGCAGCCGGTGCGTGATCCATATTGAGCCTGTGCAAATCCAAAATGGGTCCTTCATTTTCCGTGTGCATCCACAGGATTAGAAGATGTCAGGTTTGTGGTATTTTGAGAGCAGGTGATTCACTGTCTGTTGTCCAGGCTGCCTGTAACAGAGGAGCTGAAGTGTGGCTTTTTATTATATACACTGTGTTCATTTTCTTGTTGAATTGCATGGGGGGAAAGAAGGAGAGGGTCATTAATGTGGCGGCAGTCACAGATTGAGGCTTTGAAGCAAGGAAGCAGAGGAATAAACAATCTACCTCTATGTCTGCCTACGCTAATTTGAACACATTATTTTCAGGGTTTTGCCTTTTTCTTAAAAATTCTCTGAAACTTTGGCACAGAATTTTTTTTAATTTTTTTTTTAACAAAAGTCATTAATTGCTGTATTTTAACAGTTTTTATTCGTGCATATGGTTAGTAATTATTTACAACAGCAGTATGGCATATTTGGGACAACATTTTTGACTGGTTCATTGATGCATTTTTGATAATAATGGAGCTCAATGATTCAGAAGCTGTATTGCTGTTGAATGCACAGAGAACACATGTTATAGTTGGATCAGTTATGTGCTGGTTTCCGGTCTTTATTATATTTTGATAATAATAATAGTAAAAAATACAGAATGATACACTGACTCTTGTAGACTGAACCACCTCCTCACTCCAGAAAACCTGTTTCTGTCCCATCACTTTATAATGTAGCTTTAATCATTTTAATTGTAACTGGACAGAATTCAACAAACATATCTTTACAATAGATATGCAATCACACACTACAAAATAAACAATATATCAACTTATTGAAGGTAGACTATATATTTGATTAGCTTAAAAATATCTTAATAGAAAATACATTAACATATAAGATTACACAATAATTACACTTTATAAATGACCATTACATTGATCAATATTTTCAGTTATTGCGTCACATCATTTCAACAATTATTTTTTACTGTGATTCCATTCTTAAGAAAGTCTTTAGTTTAAATGTTTTAAGTGTGTTCACCTGGCAATGTGGACCAAACTAAAGCCATTCATGTTTGAATGTCACATGGTGTCTCCACTGAGAAGTAAAATGATTCAGTCAAGTTAACTGCATGTAACCACTTCTTTTATTCCTCCTGTATTCAAACATTGTTCGGTCACACATCTGACGGACGTGACAGGGAATTCTCGTCCTGTGTTTCCAGCTCTATCTAGTGTGGGACACCAGATGGCAGACCTGAAGGTTGCAGCCCCTTCGTTGTACCTCCATGCATTATTCAAAGTCCATTTATCACAGGAGAAGTACCGGTGTAGCCACATTAAACATCCGCTGGCTCGTTTGTTTATGCCTTATTTATGCTTTCAAAATACATAGCAAGGTTCAATACCTGTACAATTAGTGACCTATATTTAACCTCGTGTGAATCATTGCATTTTTTAACAGCCTTCCTTTTATTATACCACCTTGTTAGGCTGCATGCTGTCTTACAGGAAACAACATACATATGGGATGCCTGTCATCAAGACCTGTGCATGGTGTACAGCATAATATACTGTGCAATATTCTTGTTTCACTGCAGGTGATTTATGTTATTGTGGTATAAAACAGTGGTGTACAGTCAGCTTTGAATAAACTACACTGTGGTTGAATGGGTTTCAATAGGCTGCATATATCAATCTCTTTGCTCTCATGTTTAAAATACTTTTTTTTTCTTAATACAGAGCAAGTTTCTAATCTTGTTACCATGACTATGGTAATTATTTATGTGGTAGAGGACATATCAGGAGTGAAATAAGCAGTCAATGCCATGACTAAGTTAAAAACACAGATTCTGACAACCAGGGTTTCATATGTCACAAAACGAAGGAACGAATCATGACCATAGAGGTGGGGACTGTTTTCACATTAAAGGGTCCACATGTAGAAAATGAAAGCAAAGGTGTTGAGTTACATCACAGCTGCAACCATCAGTGACGTTCCCCGTTGGTTTGTGAACGTTATGAATCCTCCAGTTCAGATTCTGTCCGTCACCATCTTGCTAGTTCGGAGCGGTTTGGAGCAGGAAGTGACCATATTTGGACGAGCTGGGGGAGGAGCCAGAGGTGGATCTGACTGATCTGATTGGAAACCTGACGATACTACGTCCCGCCCACCGATAGTTGTAACTTGACTGCAGCTGTCAATCAAACAGACACGCCCCCAAAAACAGGTCTTCTTGAATCTTCTTTTCTAATGAATGAGGGATTATTTTTAGATGGACCTCCAGAAAACTAATAAGAAGGAGTGACTTTAGCTAACAACACCGAGATAACTGATGGACACATTTTATTCACTTTGGATTTGATGAGAGAAGTTGAATGGGAGTCTATGGAGCCGGAGGCCTTTTGGAGCCGACCTCTAGTGGCACTCGGTGGTTTTGCAGCTTAAGGCACTTCTGCATTGGATCAATTTTTCAGAGCTGGAAGCTACGAACACTTTTATATGCAGTCTGTGGTTACATCTAAGTCACTGTAATAAAATAAAAATAGGGTTAATTCAAGTTCAGGAGACACAAATCAAACATAACAAGGACTTAAAGTGCCTGAAAGGTGACTCGCAGGTTTATAAATATCTAAATCCAGGGATTCTGTTGAGTTTTGAATGTACCATGAGTACACTTTTACAATTTTATCTGCTTACCTGTACAATGCGCACACACACACACACACACACACACACACACACACACACACACACACACACAGAGTTACTTCATGATCTGTTGATCAACAGCCAGCAAGCAACGCCTGATTTCATGGTGAGTAGAAACAGCGCTTCAGCTGAAGGAAGTTTGAACGCTGCATTGAAACAAGCTGCTCCTTTCTGTTTAGTATCTTTGACCCCGACAACACCCTGTTGCTGAATCCACTGCCGTGTTGTATAATACGAGTGAGGTGGTTCATTGCTTTCACCTGTTGATCATTGGGAATGTATGACACCATTGGTATATGGCCTGGCAAAGCCCTATTAGTGGTCATAATCTCCACACTCAGCATTTTAATATGTGATGTATACACTGAGAGAAATACTCAAAAAATGGATCTACGTTTTTCCACTTGAGTGCTAAGTTTCTTTTCAGCTACACACAAAATGTCACCCCAGGCTGTTTTTTTAATGAACATGCCAAATCCTTTAGACGGCTGTAAATCAGGCCATAAAGAGATTCACATGGTCAGCAACAATAATCACATAGGCTTTGGCATTCAAAATATGACCAACGAGCGCAAAGTGTGCCAAGAAAAGATGCCCCACGCCGTTCCCCGGCCAGCAGCCTGGAGGTTGGGTCAATGGATTCATGCTCTTGATGCCAAATTGTAATGTGTGTGTCTGTAGGAAAATATTCTCGTTCTGTAGACTCCGACCAGTCTGGCTATTCTCCTCTGTTCCTCTGTTAGTCTCCACAGGAAATACTTGATGTTTTATTTTCCTGCATTTCCCCAACAACCATGCAAAGGTCAAAATCCCTGAAATCACAGTTTTCCCTCTTCTGATGATGGGATGACATCATTAACTCCTCCCCTGTATCTGAAGGGTTTTATGCTCTTGATCATTTTGAGACTTTGTTTTGGATGCTCAGAATAAGTTGTAGATGACTGACCCAAGAGTGTGGCACTGCTTGTGCTCCTTAAGTCCTTGATTTCACAACATTGGAAGCATGTGAAGACTTGGCACTTGGATGGACTTGCAGCCTGTCCAGATGGTAGCTTGGATAGGCTCCACCCCTTTCAGATAATGTATAGAAATTGTATTTAACACAATATGGACCAGACTTCCTCAGTATGGTATGATTGTGCTTTTTAAACCAATGCTCAAACCAATCCTGTACCTGTGAGTTGTGAGCTTCCTGCTCTGCCAAGTCTTGGTCCTCACCGGCATTAAACAGTGTTTGTTCAATTAGCACCAAGATGAATTGTTGAGCATCCAATCGATGGCTCTCAGAGGATTCCTGCTGCTATGATAAAAAGGCAGAGATTAAGGGCTGAAGTTATTTCTCATGCTCATCTGTCACATAGGAAACCTGAGCGATGACAGGAAACAGGACGTGATGTCATACTGTCACAGTGATATCTTAATTACTTTACACGGAGATTGAGGGTCCAAACAAACAATTAAGATTAAATGATCTGACCTCCTGAATTGATTCATTTTGCTAAGCCTTGTTGTTGTTGTTGTTGTTGTTATTTAGAGATTGAATCATTTGGTATACCACTCATATGTGCCCGATGATGTCGGCATTATCACCGCACATAAAACGACTGCTGCTGATGATCAGAGACGTATGTGTACATCTATTAATCTGCATCTGACCACATTTTAAATAGCGTGTTAATTGAATATGAGGATTTGCTGTTTATCATTCCCATGTTAATTACAATTGGACAGCTAATTAACAAAACAACCATGTTGCTACATTAAACAACGTATCAACACCCACAGAACAATTATTCATCCAGTCATCAGTTTAAATGCAATTTGCATGTCGCGTCATATTTTGGTTCATTGTTACTGCTCAGTGGTTTACTGTGTTTGTCACAGTTTCAACAGTAGGAATGACCAAAATGCACACATCAAACAGACAAGAGGTGAGAGTGGAGCGAGCTTTACTTACAGCTGATGTTTCATCATACAAAAAAAACAAATACCACATTTTTATGATGAAGTAGGATGTACCAGTTGTACACATACTATATGCAACAGTACATACTTTTTAAGGGAAGCTGCAGTCCATACTAAAAGTAAAAATAAATAGTATGAGATTCAGAATGTATGGAGTGGGCCAGAACAGTCAGAGAAGCATGCTGGCTTGCATACTTCAAAATACGACCAGATGTAGTTGGACATCCTGGTACTTTTGGCATTTCCCATACTATATATTGAGACACACTAAATCTTGTTCTGGCGTACTAAATAGTATGGTAGTATGGTTTCCACTATAGGTAGACTGGCTAATCAGAGTCAGACTCCTCCCCAACTCGTCCCAAAATGGTCACTTCTGACCCCGAAAAAGCAAGATGGCTTCAGAGCGCCAGTTCACTAACCACTGGGCGACACACAGTTGGGTGCCTCTTGGTGTGAATTTATTGTACTGTATGTATTTGGGTTTCTAAAGTCAGTGATTGATCACAAGGGTCCACAAAGATTCATCATACTTGTCATAAGGCTGATTATTTAAATATGGAGTTTCCTGTGAAATCAGTACCTGGTCGTGTCCTTTGGTCACCATCAACTCACAGCACAAATACTCCACACTCCAACATACAGTATTCCTGTTCCACCATCACCATCCACTAATGAAAACACATGCAGCAGACAAACAAATCAAATTGTTCGAGTAAGCGTTCAAGTTAGGGTAAAAAATAACAACAAAAAACGCCCACTAGAAGTCAGCAAGCCTCATTAAAGTGAGTGATAAAGCCCTAAACTTCAGACCTCATTATCATCATGAATACAGCATTATTGGAATTTCTGGAAACCTGTAACTCATCTTAAAAGTGGTTCTTAAAAGCTTTAAAATGGGCCATTTATCCAAGATATGTTGTGGGGCAGAAACTTTTTGACAAAAACCTCTAATAACTGGACTACATGGTAAAACTCAACAGTGCTGATATTATTTTCACATCACACTCTCCACTAAGGATCATCAAATCATCCGTGGACTGACACATCATATAATTGCCTCCAGATTGCTATGAATGAATCAGACTTTGGATTGAAATATGCCCCCTATGCATTCCTGTATGCTTGAGACACATTGGAAACGTGATACGTTTTGGATTTAGACAGGATTTGGAAACCATAAATGTGTGTCCAGTCATCGTCAGTGGTCCAGTGATTGAGACAGATAACTCATTTGGTTAATCAATCAAATAGACAAATGGGCAATCAGGCAGTGAAATTGATAGATACAAATATGTCGTCAGTCAGTGATCAAAAGCTCGTCAATGAGATGGAGGCATGCAAAGTCATTCAGTGGGTTAAGTCACAGAGACAGATGGAGATGAAGAGATCAGAGTAGGAAAAACTAGACGGACCAGCAGTCCAGATGGCCGTGGAGACAGATCCCAGCCCAAGTTAAAAGTACCACAGCCAACACATTACCAGACAGAACCGTCTCACCGGAAGCCAACTGCCCTGGAGCTCAGCAGGCCGACTGTGGATGCCAGCTCGCTCCAGTCTGGGAAATGGGTCAGACCAACACCATCATGGTCAGTTTGATGCTGCTTGGGTGTCTTGCACATTTTACTGTATGTTTTTTGTTCGATGCACAGAAGTTCATTTTTTATTAATTGCAACACAAAAAGACCACCCATTAAGGGAATAACACGAAGACAATATGAGCAGTCAATACAGTTACAGGTTGTGTTAGTGTTGTGTGAGATGATGTTAATATGCTGTTGGTGTTGGTGTAGCCTTTGTTTGTTTGTTTGTGTGCGTGCGTGCGTGTTTACTAAGAAGTCAAGCTAAGTTCCAATTTCGGTGGTAGTGTGCTTAAATTATGATTGTGGATATGTAAAGACAACTAAAGTAAAGTAAAAGATAACAAGATCGATGGGATCAGGTTTGTGAGAAATGATTGAGAGATGAACAAACTGACTGAGGTTCTGTTGCAGAATTTTTGATGGAGGATGATACATTTTCCATAGAGAAGTAATCTATTAGAGGTTATTGTCCAGTGTTATGTGTATGGTGTTCCTTGATTTAGTAGTTAGAGATGTTGGGGTATGATTCAATAAGTTTAATTGTTTCTTGTAGTGATGACTGAGGGTTTTGTAAGAACAGCAATATATAATCTGCATAGAGACTTATTTTATGATGTGTGTTTGGTGTTTGACTTCCTTGGATGTGAATGTTCTGATGAAAGGCAGCAGCTAACAGTTCAATGAAAATTATGAATAGAGAGGATGAGAGTGGGCATCCTGGTCTCGTCCCCCTTTGCAATGTGAAGCTTTGTGAGATTTGTCCATTGGTGGAAACAGAAACCCAGTTAATAAATGAGTCCCCAAAACCAAATCTGTGCAATGTCATAGAGAAATGACCAGTTTACTCTGTCAAAAGCTTTTTCAGCATCTATGGTGGCTGTGATGGTTCTGTTTGTTGTAAAGATGAATAGTGCATTAAATTAAAAAGTCTTAGTGTGTTGTTGGATACGTGTCTGTCTTTTAATAAAGCTGGTTTGATCTGGATGAATTATGGATGTTGTGACTTTTTCTATTCTATGAACCTTCATGATGATTTTTATATGGACGTTGATAAGAGAGATTGGGCGGTAACTGGATGGTAAAGATGGGTCTTTATTAGGTTTGAGGAGCAGTGAAATTGTGGCTGTATTCAAGCTTACTGGAAGTCTTGCATTTTGTTTAAATTTGGTTATCTTTTTTTTTTTTTTAAAGTGGAGCTAAAATGGGCCAGAAGTGTTTATAGAACTGAGCAGGGAAGCCATCCGGTCCTGGTGCTTAGTTATTGGGCATACGATTGAGGGTAGCGAAGAGTTTTTCTTGTGTTATTGGTCAGTCAAGCATGTTGGTTTGTTCTTTACTAAGCTGTGGTAGGTCAAAGCTGTTGAGAAATAAGTTTATATCTTGTTGACTGGGTTCCTTTTCTGATGAGAAAAGAATGGCCTGGTGGTTTCTGAAGATTTTAATAATCCCGTCGGATGAATGTGTTGGCTTCCCTGCTGAGTCCTTAATGACGGGGATTATTGTTTTTACTTTATTGCTTTTAATTTGATTTGCTAAGTATTTACCAGATTTGTTGTTATGGTGAAAGTTTTCTTGGCGAAGTCTATGTATCAGGAACTGAGTTTTTTTTTATTAATGATTTCATTTATCTCAAGTTTGTATTTTCTAAATTTATTCTGGGTTTCCTGTGTTGGGTTGCTGGCATTAATGTTTTCAAGTTGTTTTATTTTTTTTTCAAGTTCGGCTTCTTGTTCTTTTTCCTCTCTTTTTTTGTAAACAAAGAATAAAATTGTTCTGCATCTAAGACTTTTTTTCCTGTTTCCCAGAGAAGAATTGGTGATGATTTTGGGGAATCATTTATTTCTAGGAAGGATGCCCACCCTTTTTTAATGAGGTGGTCAAACTCCTGGTCTTTGAGGAGGGATGAATTAAAGCGTATGGAACTGGTGAGAAGAATGTGTATTCTCTCGCGACTGGGTGTTGTAATCATCAACCATCGCCAAGACCAAAATCACTCATGAATTGTTATATTGTTTCTGTGGACTGCCAGGTAAGTTTTTTTCTTAAACTAGTAGATCTGTCTTGTGATGGGTCAATAACTGTGTTAAAGTCGCCTACTGTTATGACTGGGCAACCATGCATGTGTGTGTGTGTGTGTGTGTGTGTGTGTGTGTGTGTGTGTGTGTGTGTGTGTGTGTGTGTGTGTGTGTGTGTGTGTGTGTGTGTGTCTTTACGCATATTAAAGACCTTAAAGACATCGGTGTCCCGCCTCCTGCCCGGCCTAAATGTGAGCACACGGAGTTCCCACCCCCTTTAACTTCACACAGCCCAGCAGCAGCATCTTCACCGTTTTGGACTCTACTGTAGATACAAATTATTACTAACTGCAAGCTGTCTATCAATATATCCACTATTCTCTTATTGATTGGTTGTGTCCTCAGCTTTTTATTGTGCGCCGGGCAACTCGATAACTTGTCTCAACCCTCTGGTCACTACTGCGCAGACTCTGGTTGCAACTCTTGTCAGCAGCCGCAGATGGCGGCACCCGTTTCTGAAATTTGTTGGCTTAATTTGTCAGGTGCCCTCATGTCGTCCATCTTTATAAAAAAGTATGTGTGGCATGTATGCATTTGTGTGTGCATGTGATATCAAAGAAAGTAAAAACTGGTTTTCTTGCTGATGTTAGAAGCTACCTGCTCTGATAATGTTAAATTAATGATCAGAAAAGATTTGTGCTTGTGAATGTCGCTCATGTGATTTATTGGGTAGTGTGGGTATATATGTACTGAACACACGTCCAAATGAATGTGAAAGGTCAGGTCAGCTGTGAGAGTGGAGCCTTTATCAGCTACCTTGTCAAGCTGTGCTCAGTGTAAATCTCTCCCTGGTAATATAAATATGAAATATCAATATGGCGAGATATGGACAGAAAAACAGGAAACTTAAGAACGGAATAAGAGGATGCTGACGAGAACTGGAAACGGGGCAAGAAAGTTAAAAGATCAGTGTAGTTGTAGAGAGCATGGAAAAATAAAGCCTTCCTCGCATCGCTCTGGCTTCAGATTTGATGTCATGAACCCCCCCCCCCCCCCCCCCCCCCCACACACACACACACACACGCACACGCACACACACGCACACACACCCCACTGATATGTTCCCGCCCACCCCTGCAGCCATGTTCACAAACACTCTCAGACTAAAAACATCCTTACAGGGCCACTTATTACAGAATAACAGTGAGTCAGTGCTGCAGAGTCTGTTGCCATGTGCTAAACACGGTGAAGTCACTGCTTGATTATATGTATCTGCCTTCATTAAGTTGTTTAGACTGCTGACAGACTAAGTGATCCTGACAACAACAATATCTACTGTTACTGCTGTGATGACCTGTGGTGTGTGCTTCTTGTTGGAGTGAAAGTAATCGAGACCATGAAAGTGTTAATGTTGGTTTTAATGGTACGTTGCTGAAATTTCCAACCCATCCACCACCTCTTCACAGTCTCATCTATAACACAGCCAGGTATGTTTACGCATACAAGGAATTTGACTCCAGTTGTAGCTTCTCTCTCAGGTTTCAAAAAACAAAAACAGACAGACATAAATAGACTTATAAAGCATAAATAGACATATGGAAATGTGGCTAATATAACTCAAAACGTTGCTATTTCATCATAAACAAGATGTCAGTGCACAAAAAACACTCATTCAACACAGTGAAATCAGGAGCTCGAACCATATTAAGAAATGAACGGAAGTAAATTATTCACACTTCAAGCTCCCGATGTAGCTCATTTATTTACACCACTGATGAAGAGTGATGTGCTCTGAATGTCACTGATGTTGTGGTGTTAATAAATAAACTGCATCGGGAGCTTTGACTGTCAATAATTTCCCATCAGTTAAATGGCCTACGCCGCTGTGTGTAAACTGCTCTAACATTTTGTGCGCAGTTAAAGCAGTGTCACGCTGTCACCAATTACAGTGCTAACCACTGCACCACCTTGTTACCCCTTTAAGTGTAATATAATTGCAATTCATTTGTAGTAAACTCAAGCTGCCTTTAATATTCTATGCCTGCAACTGGCTACTGTGTCACAACGCGACAAGGCTTATTTGTTATAACAATTAAGATCCTTGCAACATTTAGATTCAGTAGGTTGCATTAAAAAACATATTGTGTGATTAAATACGTAGAACATCCACCT
Source organism: Embiotoca jacksoni (assembly GCF_022577435.1). Classification (NCBI taxonomy): domain Eukaryota; kingdom Metazoa; phylum Chordata; class Actinopteri; family Embiotocidae; genus Embiotoca; species Embiotoca jacksoni. The sequence continues at coordinate 728,629 of NW_027185430.1, forward strand.
GACCTGTGTGGGGTTTTAGATACTAGCAACTTGATGCAGGTGAGGAAAAAGGCTCTTTGCTCTGCACGAAATTGGAAATATGCTTGGATCCGTGCTTAGACCAGAAAATAGGGCCCCTTAAAGTCCCAAAAATGTATTATTGTCACCTTGTTACATTCAGTGCTCATTTGTAATGTTGTCTCTTTATCAGTATTCATTATTCCGGCCTTTTTATTTCGCCACGGGCAATGATATAAACACTGCACACACTGCCCTGCCAATGGCAACTAATATTCCCTGCAGGAAGGGCACTCTGCCGGCTGCATGTGCCTCATTTTGCTCCGAATACTTGAGGGAAAGTATTCATATCTAAATTACCCAATGCCTAAAGGCTGACTGAGAGTTTGACATCCTGCCATGTCTGTGTTTTTCTTTCTGTCTTTCCATCAGCCTTGTGTTTTTTCTTTTTCTCCTTGAGTCCCATAATCTCCTTGTGTGTGTCCCTCTTTTTGTTTTACTCTGAGCAGCAGTGTCTTCCATGCAGCTTCCAAGCAAATGTTGAAGAAATGTTAGAGTTTCCACACAAACATCTTAGTTTCAGCTGGGTAGTTATGTCAATAAATGAGCTTTCTGAGCAACATCAAGATCATAATAACAGAAGAGAAAAATACAAAATTCACTGCAGGTATTAGTTTTGAGCAAGTTGCTGTTTTAATGTAAAAGCTTTCTATCCTTAATATTACTCTTTGCAGGTTTAGCATTGGTTCTGTCAGATGTAATGTCCTCACCAAGTTAAGGTTGACATCAGGAAATAAGGGGACAAAGCTGCTAACAGTTCAGCAATCAGGTTAGTCACACTTACAGTATCTCTGAGAAAATGGTGAGATAAGAAGAACCATAATTACACAAACTATCACTTTCAAACATCCAGAAGTAGAGATCATAGACTGTTTATTAAAATTAAGGTAGCTTTCAGGTCTGAAAAATTAGGTAAATGCAGAAATGCAATACCACCGAGTGCCACTAGATGTCGGCTCCAAAAAGCCTCCGACTCCATAGACTGGCATTCATTCAACTTCTGGGGGGCGTGTTTGTTTGATTGACAGGCCTGTGGTGCAGTCAGGTTACAGCTATCGGTGGGCGGGGCCGTCAGGTTTCCAATCAGATCAGTCAGATCCACCACTCAAACAAACAGCAGGAAGGAAGTGAAATCAAAGCAGCTCGCTCAGATATGATCCATTATCAACAATTAACTCTGCCTGTATATACTAAACCATGCCCCAAATATACTCAGACTCCTCCCCTTTCGTTCCTGCATCATCACATTTAAATCATTCTGACGCGTTTCAATTGCAGCACAGATTCAGGCTGAACTGCAAATATTGATTATCGATGAAGGAACAAGAGGACAATACTCCAGGAGATCATTAATAACTTACTGACACAAACATACAGTCGAAGAACATGATTTAGATAATCCTGGTTGACGTTTTTCCTGGGCACAACCTGTCTGATCACCATACTGTTTGTGTTTATGCATGATTCTGTTGTATTGGAAATAATGATAGAACCAAGTTCATAATATACCAAAACAATCTTTACACATTTTCTATCAGGGAATTCAATTTTTTTGGTCCAAATCCTGGAATATCAGGGAATTTAGTTTGCATGTTTAAATATTAGTTTCCATTTATCAAAATGTAATATTTTTCATGTTTGTAGCTGTAACATTAGTTAGCTAGTTATTATCAGTGTGTGTGTTTGGTAGCATTAGTGCTCACTGACATAAAATCAAATGTAGTTGATTAAGCTGTGAGCTTAATTACCATTATTGTTAGATACATGATTTCCCTCTGAAACCAGTATTTAGACATGGATTTAATTTATTTTAATATCAAACAGATGAACATGTGTCAGCCTGTTTTTAACAGACGTTTCTGTTTCTTGTCTGTTCAGCGCAACAGCAGCATGTTTTTCTGTTCATTATATCTCATGGAGATTCAGCTCTTTAGTCACTGACAGTGAGGGAAAAGTCAGGGAATTTGACTCCAAGTGGGAACCCTGGTTTAATTTATTCAGTGTTAAATTGCACAGTGATGTAAACAAAGAAACAAAGAATTAACCTTGATGATATGGATATTCAACTTGTCGTGTGAAGTCTATACCATCTTTCCCATTGCCGTTGATTGAATGTTGTTTCGGTGAGGTTAACGATGAGGCAGTGTGGCAGGTTTTACATTTTTTTCCACTTGTTTGTCCTGTTAGCCACATGAAGGTGAGCTGGAAAGATAACACAGTCCAGAGTCATCTACAGGAGTTTGTCTTTTATTAAGAGGAGGCAGGTTGGGTGGATGCTGGAGAGATGCTACAACCACATACGGCCGTGTTAAAGGTCATTAGACTTTCTCTCTCTCACACAAACACACACACACACAATGGCAGTGGTACTTTGAATCTATGCCCTCACAAAGGCATAATCAATTTAAGAGTTTGTCTTGGGTCATTATTACCTGCTGGAGGACCATCTGTTCACTGAGGCTGGCTGAGAGCTCTGCCAGACAGAGACAAGCACACTGAAACACACACACACACACACACACACACACACACCACACACACACACACACACACACACACACACACACACACACACACACACACACACACACACACACACACACACACACACACACACACACACCACACACACACACACACACACACACACACACACACACACACACACACAGCCTGAAGGGTTGCCAGGTAGATCTGGACCACAGTAAGAAGTGAGATGTAAAATCATTGTGCTTCATCTAGTGTGTGTTCATTTATTTTGTCGTTGTGTTGATACATTGTACATGTTTGTGTCGTAGTGTGTACCTGCATGGTTGTGTCGCTGCATTAATGTGGTGGGTGTGTGTCGCAGCGTGGTAATGAGTGGGCCTGCAGCGTGTGCATGTGTGCGTCAGGTACAGATGGTGGAGGCGAGCAGCCATCTCAACCAGCCAGGTGGTGCAGCTACTGGTTGAGAGTGGCATGGAGAAATATAATTACAGCCACAATGATAACAGAAGCCTTCGACACGAACACTCCTGTGGAGAGAAAGAGTTAGAGGTACCAGCTGGAGGGACACGGCGTCCGGTTGATGCACCATGTCTGGACGGTTTAACCGAAGAAAGACTGAAGCCAGTTGATTCTGTTGACTACATATAAATGGAGCCGTGGCCATAATAATGCTGTCTCAGCCTTTTCCGGCCAGGTAAATCTCTCCGTATTTCACAGTAAACAGTTTTTAATCAAGTGTCTGACTTTATACTGGGCCTCCTCCAGAGCCGGCTAACCTCCAGGTATGCTAACTTGAATGGTAATAAATACATCGATTGTGTGTCACCTCTAAACTTTCCGACTGAGTGGGTCAAACGCTGATAGTGAAACGAGTCATTTCGCAGCGGCTGACAAGCTCAGAACAACTTATCTAATTATTTAAAAGCCATGACAGTGGAAGAGAAGAAGTCTGCAAAGATAAGCACATCAACAGTAAGATTTACTGTCAGAATGGAGAGACGGCGTCCTGAAATCTGCTGGATGATGATATACACTCTGGGGACTTTTCTCTCCTATAGTCCTGGTGGCCACAATGTGACTGTGTAACCTGTATCTTCTACTGAAGACGTGTCCTTCACGTCACGTGTGAGACGTGATTTTGTTTCCGTCCTCTTCATGTCTTCATCTCCAGCGGCAGCGTGTCAGACGTGTTTTATCTTCCTTCCTCGTGTGGTCATGTTTCCTTGATTTCTGTTCTTCTATCGCGGGTAAACGTTGTTAAACGGCTTCTTTTCTGTCCGTTGTTTGTTCATTGTTGTCATTTCCTACTTTGTGCTGCAGCCTGCAGACAAAGTTAATACAGCTGCTGTGTTTCAGTCGTTAAAAACATTCCTCCTCCTGTTTATTCTGTAACTATTTCCCGTACCGTGTCTGCAGGAGGAGGAGGATGTGTTTCTGGTCCTGATTGAAAGACTGCGGTGGTAGATGTTGATGTCGTGATGCGTTTTACCATCCGGAGTTTGAACATGGGTGTTTTATTTTGAAAATTGGCCGGATCCTCTCTGTTTTTCTCCGACTGACTTCCTGCCGATCCGATCTGCTCTGTTTAGATCGCCGCGGTCTCCGAGCGGCTTCTGTCAGAAACAGACTTCTGAGACGCTGGTGAGACGGACCGCGGTGCAGCCGCTGGAGACCAAACATCCACTTTAATGACGGAGATTCACTCCGGCAGCCGGAGACAGAACTGGTGGACATCATTTTACAGCCGTCAAGAGTGGACTGTTTCTGATCAATTAAACAACACACCAGCATTAATTCATCCACCATTGTACAAGATATTGTGAATCCTTCCTCTTTTATACGTGTCCATTCTGGAGTGTGTACACGACCCCATGTTGTAAAAGCAGGGAACCTGTGTTACTGTCTGACGGTGAACAGAGGACAACCAATCTTTCTGTCATTATACACCAACGCACATTCTCACATGTACAAATTGAGGAAACAAGTTCATTGTTAAATAGATTAAAGTTTTGGGATGTGAAATTAGAATAACTTCACCACAGGGTTTTACATATGATTTAAACCAGGGGTGGTCAAACATACGGCCCGCGGGCCGGATCCGGCCCGCCAGGGGGTCCAGCTCGGCCCCGGATGACTTTGCTAGGTGTGAAAATTACAGAAAGACATAAATTGCATTTCTATGAGAATATGGAGGTTTATGAGTACAAACATTTTGTAATTTTTTTTAATCGATCCAGTAATTGCTTCAAAAACAGCGTAAATGCGACGTCTGCTCCGGAGGCAGCAACGCTCGCTGCTCGCTTTGTGACGCGTTTGACGTCAAACGCGTCACAAAGCGAGGGAATCTGCAGAGGAGAGCCGGGGCAGATAAACAGTGGGCTGGTGTCTGAGTTTTTGGTCTTTATGTTTCTAATTTATTGTAGAAAGACCTTAAAACAGGGTTTATCATCTAAAAACCTTCACCAATGATTTAAACATAGAGAAATACCATCGTTATGTATGCGTTATTATGCTATGATTTTACTGGTCTGGTCCACTTGAGATCAAAGTGGGCAGTATGTGGCCCCTTCACTAAAATGAGTTTGACACCCCTGATTTAAACCATTAACCAACAAGGCCCCTGTTTGGTATGTTGTACTGACACTGTTAAACAAGTACACACCCACACACACACGTGCTATGCATTATGCTCATTAACTAGAGCACAATCATGTACGTGTCCATATAGTTTCTACATTACAGTAACAACCGCCCACCTCTGCATATATTCCGTTTTAGTTCATACATGTACATACGTGTCAATGTCAACCCAGTCACTGTTAGGGCCTGAATTTTACTGGAGGAGGAATGTGACACTGGGTGTGTGTGTGTGTGTGTGTGTGTGTGTGTGTGTGTGTGTGTGTGTGTGTGTGTGTGTGTGTGTGTGTGTGTGTGTGTGTGTGTGTGTGTGTGTGTGTGTGTGTGTGACAGTGGCAGGTGATAATGAGTGATGTGCATTAGCCGTTCAGCAGCATGATCCGGGCTATATTTAGAGCTAATTGTGTTTTTGTGTACAGAGGGCTCCAGAGAAGGTGTGACTTTCAACAAAGTAGAAGTTCATCATCACAGAGTCACAGGGTGGCTGAGCAAAACAACCTCATTTGTCTTTCTGATTTCCTGGTGACACTTCTTGTGAAAATGTGGGTGTTCCTCAATTCATATCTTGGCTCAACAAAGAATACAAAATGGACAGAGACGATTGGTGAGAGAATATTAGTTGTATGTAGGAGCACCTCTACGTTGCTGAAGGATTTTGTTGATTTTTGAAATCAAAAGTAATTGTTTCAAACCTTGTGGCCACACTCAACAACTGTGAACCCATCAACCACTGCAGATGTGAAAACGGAGAGAAGTGACGCCTCCAGTGCTGGGTAAGGTTGTACAAGATATCAAAGTGAAATCAGTTTGCAGATTTCACTGTCTGAGCTGTCACAGAGGAATGAGCGAATAAACACGTATGTGTGCTGGTCAGAAAGTCATAGATAACCTCCATCTGACGGTTCAGGAAGCAGAAGGCCGGCTGAAGGTTGAGCTGAGACAGGAGTAAATAGATCCACCATGAACTACTTTTTTTTTTAAAAGGCCAATAGAAGCTTTTTAAATGGCATTGTCAGTCCTCTGACCACGACATCAATGGGAGTCTGAAGGTAGATCTAAAACATACAGTGTGTACAAGACACAGATCTCAGAACTCAAAGTAATCTGCAGGGTAGAGTAGGTGAAAACTTGCATCTAGTTTATGAATAAAAGTAATCCTCCATTAACATTAAATAAGTTTTAATGACAATATGAGGAGCATACAAGCCTAAACTACTGCCAACCAACTTCATGTCTATCTTTTAACAATCAGAATCAAGTCACATTTGTTTTTTTTTCACAAAGTTAAACTTTCATATTGCCGATGTTGGTCTTGTTATACATTCTCGTAAATCTACCTGCCTACCATGAAGAATTAGCTGTCATTTTTTACTAAATTACATCCACTTATTTCCCATTTAATGAAACAGGATTTAAGTGAGGGTGGTTCACCTTTTGTTCATGGCTTTTTAGAGCAGCACTTAGCATGTAGTTATTAAAAGATGGAAACAGCTTGTTCACTTTTTAAATCGAAGCCCGTGGTCTTTCATAGAGAGGTGGGTTTGGACTAGTTCTATTACATCACCGGAAATCATTTGTACATTTTCTACATGTGCATGATTGTAAAGCCATCGGCCATTCTGTTTTCTCTCTGAGACGACGGTTTTGTCTCTTGCAGCTCGACATCCTGCAGCCAGCAGGTATGTTGGAGCAGCACTGGGACTTTTCTCACCCTGAGGTGGCTGTTAGGTATTACACAGGACGATGACATCAGGCTTTTACCTTTTACCTGTAAAAACACATATAGCACATATGAAATATACCAAACTCTAATTATAGCCTCATCTTTCTGGAATAAACTGTTAAGCATCATAATTACTCAAATATAGTGTAGTGTGTGGTTTGCATTTTGCAACTTTGAATGTTTTTCTGACCAGCATCAAGTCAGAAGTGTTGTGCTGTACTCTATGAAAGTCCAAGCTGGACCGGTGTGTCGGATTAACTTGAACTCCGGTTCCTCATCAGTAACCTGTAGCAACACGCCAACACTGTGTGGCTGTGAGGGCCTTTGTCGCTCTGACAGAGCAGAAAGCACTAACTGCAGGAACATACCATGCAGCGCAGCCACTATGTCAGCCTGGAGCTCTAATATACCGTATCCAGCAGCGAAGTCACTGGTTCATCTGTCAACTACTCTACCAGCAAGGCATTCAGAAGATTAGTCAGCAAACGTTTGAGGCTGTGGCTGGTATGTTTCAATCGAGTGTCCGAGTGGGAAGTAGTCTGCACCTTCTGCTTGACGTTCAGGTAGTTAAGTCATAAAAACACCGTTGCTAAGCAACTGCAACATGGACAGCATCTAGAAGCCACAGAGGCTAACAGTTTATCAAGCTAACAGGAAATACAAAGACACAGAGAGGAAAGATGAGGCCGTTGGGAAGTTGAACATTTTCCTCAGACGTAGGCTGTTATCTAAGTTATGAAGACAAACTCTACATGACCAAAACTACAATATATTAGCTGAACATACAACCAAACATGAACTTCCATGACCTCTGACCTTTCTGTAAACGTCAGCAAACACGTCACAGCTCGTGAACTGGAGGCTGATTTCCAATGTTGTCGTTAATACGAGGGTGCCGTTCATACGGACTCTTCTCATGTAAATGGTGACTACAACACCATCTGAACGCAGCAACATTCAGAGTTTATGATCAGACACGTTAAAAAGAGTACAACCTTACTCTGTCTCGTACGACATATTGTTCTTCTGTTGATCATCGGAGACATATTTGTTGTTTCATCATGGAGCTCTGTTGCTGAACACCTAATAATGACATTTTGAATACAACTAACTTAGAATAATCTTTGGAAATGACTCTTTAAATCACCGTATGTGGCCCCGGGGGACCTCTTACACAGTCTCCCCAATGTAAAAACATTTTTACACCATGAACAGGTTGGACTTCTTTATAAAATGAGATTAACAAATTGTATTTGGTTGCACTAACTCTTCATTTGAAGTTAAATATTTTAATGCATGTATCAGCTGCACAGTTTCTTTCTTTGAATTCATGTCTGGTTCATGATATAGACGGCTCTGGGTCACATTCACCAACAGACATCTCAGCAGATGGTACTCCAACGAATAAAATCCTTCTAAATGATGATTATTACTGATTCTTGGCATCCTATGATGTCGTGCTTGAAACAAAAACGTTTTGCAACACATTTCATTCCTGACTTTTCCTTCTCTAATGATCCACACGCACCAAAAGAAGCTGAGAGACTTTTATTTTTCAGTGATTAAAGCGTGATTTACTTCTTTTCCTGACCACTGAAGTCCAGAGTGGATGGGAAATCTCAGCCCCAACTAACTGATAGGCTTGATGTGTAATTAATGGTCTGACACGGGCTAATGACGCTAACTGCGCTAGCATACGGGCGCCCCATGGGGATCCGCACTCGGCGCTCTAATTTAGATAAATGACGCCCCAGGTTACGCCGGGCTATTTGCATTTCATTTGATGGAGGCCGTGGGAGAAGCGGGGATTAAACCGGGGGATGGATGGGAGAGATCCAACAGGCGAGGTGTGTGGTGGTGAAGGGATGATGATATGGGGGTGTTTACTCCTGTTAATGTGTGTGTGTGTGTGTGTGTGTGTGTGTGTGTGTGTGTGTGTGTGTGTGTGTGTGAGTGTGTGTGGATCTCCCGTTGGCCATGCATGATGCTGTTGTCAGATAAAAAGATTGGAAGCAGAGGGACCTGATGGCAGAATCACATAGTAAAAAAACGACAGGACGTGTGTGTGTGTGTGTGTGTGTGTGTGTGTGTGTGTGTGTGTGTGTGTGTGTGTGTGTGTGTGTGTGTGTGTGTGTGTGTGTGTGTGTGTGTTTTTTGTATGTGTGCCATTGTAGAAGCACACAGATTTGTAATTACTGTATATTAGCCCTTGGGAGTCGTGTCATCGTCAGCGTGTCTCAGAAGGACGATGTGCTCTGCACGGATTGCATTATTGTAAAACACGAGAGACTCACCTGTCAAAGAAGTCCGCCATGTTGGAACCTGCTCATACAACAGACTGCTTCAAGTCACCTCTAACATGCATTTTGAAAGTATTTTTTATAAAATATGAATAACAAATCTGTTTTTATTATATTTGTCCCTGCTTTGTGGCAATATAAAGCTTAATTCTAATATACATAATTTTGAAACAACTCAGTGTCCCCAGTACTTTGGCAACATTCAGGATGTAGCATAATAAGAAAAAAACAACATCTTTTCCACATTACATCTTCCCAGTATGTGACACGTTAACATCTGGTAATTCACAAACACACTTCTGATCATTTTTAATCGACCCATTAACAAAAATCCAAGATGTATTATGTATTCTCTGTACCATACGCTTGTAAGTGTGACTTCATTCAAGCAAATGAAGAAAGGGAAACTAATCTGACTTTTACATAATTGCTGCTACTAAATCCGTGTCACAGTGGGCTGTGCAGGTGCTGTCAAAATTCCTGTCGAGTTTAAGACAACATAAGATACTGTAGGATTTGTTTTCGATGTGATATCATTTTCTTTTGAAGCAAAGTGAGGTGTTTATTAAACGATAATTACAACCCCGTTTTCCAAAAAGTTGGGACGCTGTGTAAAATGAAATAAAAACATAATAATGCAATCATTTGCCAATCATGTAAATCCACATCTAATTGTAAACAGACCGAAGACAACGTATCAAATGTTGAAACCGAGACGTTTTATTGTTTTATGAAAAATATGATTATTTTTAATTTGATGGCAGCAACACGTCTCAGACAGAGGCATGTTTACTACTGTCCTTTTAACAACACTCTGTAAATGTTTGGGAACTGAGGAGACCAGTTTCTGGAGTTTTGAAAATGAAATGTGGTCCCATTCTTGCCTGATGTAGGATTTCAGCTGCTCAACAGTTTAGGGTCTCCCATGTTGGACTCTTCTGCTACAGAGCCATGCTGTTGGAATTTTTAAAAAGTAAATGCTCTGTGGAGGCTTCACTTTCATCACGTGCGCACACACACACACACACACACACACACACACACACACACACACACACACGTGTCCCAAGGATGAAATACTGTTAATGTTGGCCATCAGAGCTGTGAAACCTGTCTCTGACTAGTATATACCACACACTGTTTTGGGATGTGAAAGGCCTTCAGAATGATTCCTCCTGGACACTATTTCGTGTTTCACCTGAAGCCGTGAAATGCAGTTAAATGCAGTGCTGCCCACATCGGCTTTTTCTGCTGAAACGGAAGTGACATCCAGTGACTTTTGCCGTTGGGAAGTTATTCTGAAAACACACAGCTGTGTCAGATTTCACTGCATGTTACAGCTCGATGAAGGTGAAAGGCCTTTCAAGCTCAGCTCTCCTGGAGGATTTTATAAATGACGGCCAACATGAAATTTCACTCGTCTGCAGTCGGTTGTTATTGTGAGACAGACATAACATCGGACTGGTGACTACAACAGAGCATCAGTTTACTTGCAGCCTTCTGTCTGAATGAGCTGTCAAACACGCTTCGAAGCATGTTTCTATGTTGTGTATGATGCAAATTTGTATATGCACTTCAAACATGTCAATGAGGGAGTAAGTATATGGAATTATATTTTTTCCACTGGAGGGTGCTTTAAACACAAATAACTTCTGTCTGAGCATTTGTGCATTTGCATGTATGCGTAGCCAGTAAAATAGCAAATAAATGCAGGCAGCGCATTTCAATTTCCAACGAGAAAATTGTCAACAGACATCCTTGAAATGTTTTAGAAATCCTACGTAGATGACAGAAGAAGCCAGGGAGGCATTTTAGGTGGACTACAACCCCGTTCCCAAAGAAGTTGGGACGCTGTGTAAAATGTAAATATAAACAAAATGCATTAAATTGATAATCTCATAAATCCACATTTAATTGTAAATAGACCAAATACAATATATCAAGTGTTGCAACAGAGAAATTATATTGTTTTATGAAAGATACGTGCTTGTTTTAAATTTGATATCATCAACACTTTGGTGCTGATTTTGATCAAGCGAAAAAACGTGGACTACTTCCTGTTGAAGGTTAAAGCTTCCTCCTGCTCTGTGAACCAGTCACACCCTGGACTCCTGTCTGCGGGACAGATCATCACCCCTGTGTCTGTTCAGAAAGATCATCCTCAGTTCCTCGGTTTTGGTCTGACTGGTTTTGTTTTGTGCTGCCATCGTCACGTTTACATCAACTGCCCGTCAGTGGCAGTAAAAGTTTCTTATTTAAAAGCATCTTGAAATAGCAGACTACGATGTACATGTATATATATTTATATATTTATGTCGGGATTTCATCAGATTGATGAGGAATCTCAGTCTGGTTACAGTCATCCTTTTTTTTTTCCCTTCTTTTCAATAACAAAACAAACAAATGCTTTATATCGCTCTGATACAAACAGAAACAAAGGTGGAAATAATTATAATCATAAATTTACTCTGCACAGAATAACAGTAATATACATTTTAAAAAAGCTGTAAAGATGTTGGTCATATTGTAAATTCAGTGTTCTTGATCCTGTCTATTGTGTCACCCATTTATATCTGCCTTTTTCCGTTTCCCCAAATCCACCCACCACAGACCAGGAACACCTGACCTTCAGCCATAATGGACTGCATAACCTGTTGACTTGTGGGTAATGCAGTTTTTAATGGACTGGCTCGAACTTGCAGAACCATGAATGTAGCGAGAATGAGAGCAGGGGCAGGAAGGGAGAGAGAAAAAAAAGAGAGAAAAGTGGTATCGACGGGAAGAAATAGAGAAACAGCACCTAGATAAGACTGTTTGGCTGTTATTGTTTCCGTGTCTAACATCCTGAGACATGGCCTGTGGTATTCAGGAGATTTAATGCGGAGGCGAGAGGGAGAGATCCATAAAGCCTCTGCTCTCCCTCGACACCCCAGGGGAAGCCATCTTTAATTCATGAACACTATAAAAATAAAGGTTTTCCTCTGATGGCCCTGCAGCCTGTAACAAACTCTCACAGCTACATGGCAGCATGCAGTGGTTCTGGATGGACACATGAGACCCAGGTTACATTTTATGCAGAAATGAACAATCTACCTTTGGCTGTGCTGCTAAATGGATTCCAATAACCTGTGTGTTGATTGGTTCTCTCTGCAGACACCAGACAGACACATGACAATAGTTGGTGTGTGTGTGTGTGTGTGTGGGGGGGGGGGGGGGGGGGGGGGTGTACTGTCGGGTTCTGCTCTCACTCGCTCATAATTTACACACACACCAAAAAAAGTTTTGGTATTTTTGCATTGCTACTCAGAGCTTATCTACCTTATTTGTATGCTCACAACCTGTTCCTCCATTGCAGTTAGTTTATTAAAGGGATTTTCTCGTTGACATTAAAACAAAATCATTTATAATTGTTATTTTTTTATATGGAGTGTAAAAAATAAAAAGTGATGTAAGAGTTTTTGAAGGAGCACCTCTAAAATAGTATAAAAAGTATGCACAAGTGAATATTCAACATTTACTTACTTGATTTAGTACTCAGGGTGTAAATGCAACTACTTAGACTATATAAAGATGAAATAAATTTAACTTTGTTCAATACACATCTAAGTTTAGATTTCCTAACATAGATTTTTTTTTTTTTTTTTTTTTTTTTCGAAATTATAACCTGTTTTGTCCAAAGGTTTTTTTTCTTCCAGTATACTCACATGGACATAGAAAAACAGCACCGAGTAAAGTGGAGCCCGTCTGATGAGGGATGTTTCCTGAGGCCAAATATATGCAGTTTTTAGAGACTTGAACATTTTGGAAGTAGTTTGATACATATTTGTGGTGTAACAACAGCCTTGTGTATCTACATCCAGTTAGACGGGTGAAAACTGCAGTATGAAAAGCCTCAGTTCATATTTCTTCGGTCAGCGGAGGTGAGGTGAGCTGTCCAACATCTCATATCGGCTTTCATGTATTTGGCTCCTTTAACTTCTCTCTCGTATCCCATCTACAACACAACATATTGAAATGTCCATCAAAATACAGATGTTATTGTTGATTATTCATTTCTAGATTTTACATAAAAGTCATTGAGGTGTCACAATGGATTTTGCAGAAACATTTGTAGACATCCTTTGTTCTGATTCTTTTCTTTGACACTTATGATGTGCAGCATCATAAATTGAGTGAGGTGCACATTTAAACACATGTGGCACAGCTGGAGTAATTTAATGTAATTTCTTTTGCGTAGTGTTTTGATGGCGGTGCCGATCTGCTCCTTCAGCCGTTACAAACTGACAACACAGTGCCACAACGGTTTAAAGGGCATGAGAGCAGCTGATTTGATTGGCCCTTATAGAAGTCACCAATAGGCAGATAAAAATAGGGCCCCCAGTCATTTCTAAAGTATATGTCATGCTAAACACTAATACATTTATGTCATAGTGACATTTAAGATGTATTAATTGTTTAAAGATACCAACACTTTTTGTATTATTTCAAATGAAGTATCTGTCTGATCGCATTGTATCAGACAGAAACCCTCCATTTTTTTTTTAAAGGTCTTAATTGTTAAACATGTGCTGACAAGTTCTCTCCTCAGATTGTATCATGATGCAGCTCACAGTTTTGGGGCTTTAGAGAGCTCTAAGTTCATCTACAAATAAACAGAGAGCGAGGGAGCTGGTCCGGAGTTACATGTTGGACAACAGCAGCTGTGGGAGAGTAAAACCGTGTAAACTAACGGTGTTGGAAAATGACAGTCAAGGACAGAGAAGTTTGTTAGCAGTTGTGTTGAAGAGCAACAGACTTCACCATGTGTATGATGGTTTCAGAGGCCTCAATGTTTATCTGCAGTGTGCAGGCAAACCAGCGAGGGTTTGCTCATGGAGTGAGTGGGCGGGGCTACACTGAAGTGCTCCTAAATTATGCACTGATGGTGAACTAACTGAAAAAGTTTGGTCTCACACCTGTCTGAGTTTCTCACGATGCAGCGACTGACTCGAGAGCTCCTCTGCAGTTCTCTAACTAGCATCTACCTGTGAGGCATTTAGGGAACATCAATAAATTGTATCATCTACAGATTTTTTGGAAATGAGGCATTCAGGGGACATCTGTAAATTGTGGCTAAAAAAAATATTGCGGTTTACATTCTGCCCCTCTAAACTACACCTCTCTAAAACTTCTCGAGAGTCCCTGCACACACGTCCTTCACATCAAGGTTATTCTCAACCGTTTCATTTCAGTTCTTATCATAAGCGTTCATTATTCAGGTCATCCATACTGACTGAGATGTTATGATCATGAGTTGTGGTTTAATATCGGAAATGACCAAATTTAAATGGAGCATCCCTATTGCACATATTGTGTATAATAAATCACCAGTGAAAATATACAAAGGACCAGTAAAACTCTGACCTACTGGCCAAGTGAGGAAAAAGTTTGAATGTTATGTGTGTGTTTGTGTGTGTGCTAATTCACTGCACAACAAAATGCCCCCAGTGTGTAAAGACATCAACTGTAGCAGGTCAGTATAAAGATTTATGACAGAAATGTTCATCAATTCAAATGTCAACCATTCAAAGACCTTTACGGTTTTATTTAAATCAGATTTATTTATAAATCACATTTAAAAACCACAAAATGCTGAACAGCGTCAAACAGAAATGAATCAATAAGATACAATAATAGGCAATGAAACTAACTTAAAGGAATCAAAAACAATATGAGGCCAAAAGAACATACAAGGATATACATGTCCAGTAAATAATGCTTAAGAAAATATGGAATTAAGCATCACATCGGTTTATGCAGCAATTCAATTTACATTGACAATTTACATGCATTTTGGAGAGTTGGAGAAAGTTTTAGTTGGAAATGGTCCAGAGTTCAAATACAACATTACAAATTAGTTGCAAATCAAATTCATAGAGTTTGTGGTCAGAATACAAAAATCAAATTATAGCAAAATGAACCTACTTAATTTACTTTAACACGATATTGCCTTGAGTCTGAGTCCAGAGTACATTTACGTGTAAAATGTAAATAAAAAACATATTTAATTGGAAAAAAAAGACCAAAGACAACATATCAAATGTTCAAACCAATAACTTTTTATTGTTTTATAAAGAAATATATGCTCACGTGTTTAAAATAATTTCAGACAGGGGCAACAAAAGACTGAAAAGGTTGTGTAATGCTTAAAAAAACAAAACAGGTGCACTTCCAAAATACAATTTTTAAGGGCCAACAACTCGTCCAGTTGGCATCGAGGTTATTGTAAAATCTGCATGTGTTTTATTCATGGTTGTGAAAATATACAATGAATGGCAACTTTGATGTTTTTTTTATGTATAATTTATGTGGAATTATGAATAATTTGTGGTCTTTGGGAGCGCCTCTCTTTGCCCTCCTGGTGCGTCTACGTGGCAGCGAGACAGGCATGATGTGATTGACAGCATGCTTCATGCTCCGTAACCACAGCAGCTGACAAGGTCGTGTAAAATGAAATGATTGGTGAAGAAGAGTTTGGGGAGGCGTTCTCCCTCTTCGCCTCTCTGGCCTGATCACACTAAATGAATTGGACCGGCTCACCAGCATGCTGGTGTCGTAGTGATTTATGAATGAGAGGTGGATCGTGGTGAAACGCAACAGATACAGCAGATGACCTGCCAATCTATCTGCAGCTGAAACACAACTTTGTTCCTCAAGCCTGCATTTGTCGCGCTCTATAATCTTACATAGACGCGTGTGTGTTTGTGTGTGTGACCAAGTTTGACATCAGACCGAGGATTTGACGGGCGAATTAGTCCCAGCATATCAATGCTGTTGTTGCTCACCTTCTCAAAGTACCAGGGCTGTTGATGACTGTGAAGAGCCGTGAAGGTCGGACACAGTAACTGTTGCATCAGGTTTCCCCTTTGCTATGCAGCATTTGTTCTTTGGTTTGATTGCAAGAGTAATTGTTATAAAAAAAAAAAGAAGAAGGCTACTTTGAAATGCAATTGCATGTAATAGAGGCAGTTAGGATTCATTGAATGAACTGCATAATTGATTTTTGATTTTTGTTTTTTTACTCACTCTTGCTGGTCATTACGTTCTTTATTCTTGGCATATATTCCCAGAAAAGAAAGAAAGATAGAAGATAGAATTGAAGCACGATGCAAGATATCCACCATTTCTGTTACGCCACGGTCAATTATCACATGGAAACTCCTGTATGTTTGCAAGTACTCCCAGGAGGTGGTGATGGATAGGATGTATAAGAAGGGCCAGAGGAGGTTGAGGTTCTTCTGTGTGGTAGATGCCTGATCTTCTGCTGTTGTGTCTGCCGGGGCAACAGAATCACAGGACACCAACGGATTTAACAAAAACATCAGAGAGGCCGGCTGAATCATCATAGTGCTGATACAAATGAACAGAACTGAACACTAACGTTAACATAATATGGTTAACTATTTGTTTCCCCATAAGCACTGCTGAATCCACCAATGAAATGTCTTGGCTTTCAACTGTTGCACTGTTATTATTGATTGTTAGGACCCACTCAGATCAGAAACCTTTATGGACGCATGCCTTTCTCTATTTTACTGCTGTTGTTTCTTTTGTTTGTTTGAAGAAACAACACCCAGTGTTGCTCCTCAATTTATTTTCTGTATTAAGTTTTACTTCTTGTTTATATCTGGTTAATTTTTTGTTACTATGTTTGTGTAATAATGTTGCTGTATTCAAATCTGGTTTTTATCCAACTGCATTTATAGTCTCTGCAGTTTACTCATTCATGTATATACATAGTTTTTGGATGTTTGTTCTAATTGTTATCATTTTCTAAAATACTCAATGAAATATGAATCATAAGGTCCTGGGGCAGAGAGGTGGATGTATGTAAAGGAGGTATGAAGAACCCCTCCCACTACATAATACATACATACTACATGTAGTGCACACATGTTTACATATGATAGCATGACAACACTTCTATTAATGCATCAATCCTGTACTTTTTTGTATAGCGTGGTTATTTGTGAAATGTAATACAGGAGGGGATAAAGAGATTGCTCCTGCTGCGCCCACACAAACAGAACATGACATGTGGAGGAGGAAGCTCTGACCTTAATGATGAGGTGTTACAAACCTCGTCACGTGATCTAAAGTAAAGTAGAGCAACACATATGTTCGTAAGCGCTGGTCTGTGTCTCAACATACCGATCCACCCTCGTCGGTTACAGATTATTAGTTGAAAATGTAACTAATGTAACTATTTTAAAAACTGTTCACAGTTTTTTCCATTTGTTTCGGCTATACTTAAATGTCTTTTCATCTCATCTGAAGACTTGACCAACAGCACATTGATTTCGTTGATAGGTGAGAGGTGGTTCAAACTCAGACAAGTGAACAAATCAAAAACAAGACACAACATTCGTGTTATTGCAAAGATTAACTTGACTGCTTTTCACGGGATGTGTGTGGGCACGTTGACATGTTGCAGAAGCCTGTTGCCGTGGCGCCACAGTTCAGCTGGTCCACAGTGAAAGTTCCCTCCAGAAGGTCACAGTAGAACTTGGTGTTGACAGTCTGACTCTGGGGGACGAAGAAAACCCACCTGGTGTCTCCTGACTTGACGATCCTTCTTCGGTCTCGGATGGTGAAGCTCCACCCCTCTTGAAACGTAAACGTCACTCAGAACACCTCGCCCGGCTCATCGCTTTGATCGCCGTAGACTTTCTGAAGCATTTTAGGGGTATCTGTTGAGTTTGACACTTGTAACATTTGATGTGCACCCTCTGGACACGTCCACGGAGAAATCACAGACGCACACAGACCACCACAGAAACTTGTATGACTCAGAGGCCGAGTTGATCAAGTGACCAAACTTAAGCCCATTTTCCACTGCTGGTACCGGCTCGGTTCAACACTACTCCATCAGACCTGCCGATAGATGGCGCCGTGCTAGTGGCAGCCTGTTACAGCAGCTCCCCCGAGTGTTTTGTTTTAAGTATTTTTCTTTCTTCTCTCTTCTCTTCGGAGTTGTTGTTTTTTTCTTTCACGTGTGTTAAGTTAAGTTAAGTGACGGTCAGACAATGGACCGTAACTTTTCCACTTTTCTGGTGGCTCTTCTTCTACTTTTTTCCCTCTTCGTAACGGAGAGCTACGCACAGCGGACCGGGGCCATTGTTTACTCTCGTGATCAGCTGATCGTGCTGAGTAGACCTCTACTGCTGCTGCCCGGAGCGAGGCCTGAGATCCCAGACGAACTTCGGAGAAGACGTCGGGGTCGCAGAGCTGGAGCTAAACTGAAGGCGAAGAGGAGGAAATATAAACCAGCGGTACCGGAGATCTTAATGGGGAACGTGAGGTCGTTGGCCAACAAGACGGACGAGCTCGGCGCTGGTAAAGACCCAGAGAGAGTACCGGGAGTGCAGCATCATGTGTTTCACCGAGACATGGCTGCACTCACATCTCCCGGACCACAGCGCGGCCGTACCCGGCTTCAGGACTGTTCGGGGGGGACGGAGACGTTGTTCGGAGCGGCAAGAAGAAAGGTGGAGGGATTGCAGTCTATGTGAACGAGAGGTGGTGCAATCCCGACCATGTGTGTGTGAAGGAACGTTTCTGTAGCCCGGACATTGAACTTCTAGCCGTGGGGATGCGTCCTTATTATTTGCCGAGGGAGTTCTCGTCCACCATTGTTATCGCTGTGTACGTTCCTCCATCAGCTGACGTAGAGGCAGCAGTGGACACCATCTACTCCACTGTGGCTAAACTGCAGACTAAGCATCCCGGTGCATTTTTGTTAGTTACTGGAGACTTTAACCAGTCTGGATAAAGTACTGCCAACTTTGCACCAGTATGTTAACTGCCCCACCCGGAACAATAAAACTCTGGACCTCCTGTATGCTAATGCCATGGATGCATACAGTACTACTGCCCTTCCCCCCCTTGGTAGATCAGACCACAACCTGGTCCTGCTGACACCAAAGTATGTTCCTCTGGTGCAGAGGCAGCCTGTGACCACCAGGACTGTGAGGTGGTGGACACAGGAGGCTAAAGATGCCCTGCAGGACTGCTTTGAGTCCACGGACTGGGATGTGCTGTTTGGACCACATGGGGAGGACATCAACAGCAGGACGGACTGTATCACAGAATACATCAAATTCTGTGAACACTCCACCGTACTATCCCGGACTGTAAAATGCTTCCCCAACAATAAACCGTGGATCACCAGTGACCTGAAAGTTCTTCTTAATAAGAAGAAAGCAACCTTCAGGTCTGGGGACAGGGAGGAGCTCAGGAGAGTGCAGCGCCACCTGAAGGAGAAGATGAGTGAGTGCAAGGACTCCTACAGGAGGAAGCTGGAGGCCAAACTCCAGCAGAACAACATAAGGGAGGTGTGGACCGGTATGAAGGAGATTACTGGGTTCAAGGGGAGAGAGAGACAACCAGGGGGAACCTGGAGAGGAACAATCAGGGGGAACCTGGAGAGGAACAACCAGGGGGAACCTGGAGAGGAACAACCAGGGGGAACCTGGAGACGGCCAATGAGCTAAACTGTTTCTTCAACAGGTTTAGTTCACCACCCTCATCTGTCTCCTCCACACCTCGCACCTCCCAAACACCTCTGCTGCCTTCAGGAAACTTCGATCCTTCAATGTGTGCAGCGAGATGTTGGGAGATGTTCTACCATCTGTTGTGGCCAGTGAACTGTACTTCGCTGTGGTCTGCTGGGGGAGCAGCATTGGAGCCGGAGACACCAACAGACTTAACAAACTGGTTAAGAAGGCCGGCTCCATCATCGGCTACAAACTGGAC
The DNA here is from genome assembly GCF_022577435.1 of Embiotoca jacksoni. Lineage (NCBI taxonomy): Eukaryota > Metazoa > Chordata > Actinopteri > Embiotocidae > Embiotoca > Embiotoca jacksoni. The sequence continues at coordinate 748,630 of NW_027185430.1, forward strand.
AGCCTGGAAAAGGTGGTGGAGAGGAGGATGCTGAGGAAACTATTGTCCATATTGGATAATCCTGACCACCCTCTCCACCTGCTGCAGGGACAGAGGAGGACGTTCTCCAAAAGACTCCTCCAGCTCCGCTGTCACAAGGAGATCATTCCAGATATAGGAGATCATTCCAGATACAGGAGATCATTCCTGATACAGGAGATCATTCCAGAAACAGGAGATCATTCCAGATACAGGAGATCATTCCAGATACAGGAGATCATTCCTGATACAGGAGATCATTCCAGAAACAGGAGATCATTCCAGATACAGGAGATCATTCCAGATACAGGAGATCATTCCTGTCCACTGTAATAAGACTGTACAATAACTCACCTCTGGCAAAATCCATCACACAACAATAACACTGTTGTCTGTGTTTCTTGTTTGTTTAAATATAAAGCTATATATATATACTGTACTGTATATACTGTGCATTTTTATATTTCAATTTTTTTTTACTGTTATTTTATTGCTTTCCTGTATCTATAAATGCTGCTGTAGCGGAAAAAATGTCCCCTTGGGGATTAATAAAGTAACTACCTACCTACCTACTCACTTACTTTGGTTTTCTATCAAGCAAAAGTATATGGATTGCACCTGATTCCTGGAACTATTTTTGATTTCACCTTCATTGAGCTTCTAGGTGAGCCAATACCACAACGTGACGTGAGAACAGCTATCTGATTGGTTTCGAGGGACTCATCACGCAGCACGTCCTGCACAAACAGGCTGTTGTTAACTAGCCAAGCGACTACAGAGGACTTCATTTTTTTAATTCACTGAACTTGATTAATGGCAACCTGCAAGACTGCGGCCCCTGAAGTGGGTTCTGGCTGCCAATGAAAGAATTCAGCAAGTGTGGTGATGACAGAACAGGATCGTTTCATGCAGCTCTGGTATCGTAACAATGCCACATTGAGGTGATACCATTTTCTGGGGAAAACCAAATCCAGACAAGTACCTGGTACCAAAAACGAGTAAAGACTAGTGGAGTCGGTACCGGCAGTGGAAAGGGTTTTTGAATTATACCTCATGAAGGGCACAGCTTCCTCCTCCAACAAGAGCACAGTTGGTTTGTCATTGCCCTCTGAAAGACCTCTCTGCCACCTTAATATTTAAAGTTAAGTTTTGGCAAAGGGAATACTTGTGGTTTTAGACACAAGCCACGTCAAGCTTCACACTAGCTCTACCTGTCTTCCAGTTGTTGTGTTTCAAAGAAACTCTGTACCCAACAAATGCTTTTGAGATGCAGCAGCTGCTTCAGCACAGTCCTCCGAGATGATTGGACTCACACCTCAGGTTAAAACCAGGGCTGAAACGCTGTTTCCCTGTGAAATGGAGCTGGGAGCAAAGAGCAACATTTTTGTTTTTATCCCGAAAAACCATGAAGAGCCTGAAAAATTCTGTAATCCACCAAGGCAAAATGACGGGCTCAAGTCCTCCCTAACCACATGATTTATTGAGAAAGAACTTTGGAGTCTGTTGATGTTTTGGTCACAGACGGCAGACAGCGTCTAACTTGAAATGACGAGAAGGCAGTGGAGCAGCAGCCGGACAAAGAACAGCAAATACTTCAGTTTGAAACTGCACAAACTTCCAGTGAGAAACTGCATTGATGCGCCATTATAAGAAATCTAATTAAGTTACTAAACACACTTTTAACCAACATATCGTCTCACCATAGAACCACTAATATCGTCCAACTGTGATTGTTTTAAAAACCACGGACAAAAGATTGCAGAGAAATATGTGAAAATATCAGCATATTCATCACATTACATTACAACTGCCTGTTAAGAGGATGTGTTTGTTGTGATCAGGTTCTGACACCCGAGTCGGTGGAACAGAAGTCTTTGTTGGTGTGTTTGAAACAGTTTACATGCTGCTCACGTTTAGCTTTTAAAGTGAAAAACAACCTGTAAAACAACTTCCTAACCAAGAAGAATTTCTACTGATAAAAACAAGGTGTTATTATTTAGGTATTGAAAGTTGTGTTCTTTGTACTTTTCTTATTGTCAATGAAAAGGAAGAGAACAAAACCAACATTGTATTTTCTGTTTATTTTTCAGTACTTTTCAGCTTTTCTGTCCATGTCATTCAGACTCAAGCCCATCTGATTTCAAATTGAGTTTATGAAAGTAATTTGATTTTTAAGAGCTTTTGCACCACAATTAAAGACGTCAGCCAATCACATGATGCACATCAGGTGTAGTTTCAGCTGTGAATAATATTTCTTCAGACACTGCACTTCGAGCTCACATGCAGAGGGATTCGTAGACTTCCCACACAGCTTACGTGGAGCAGACAGAGCCACTGTGTTGGCTCACCTGTATCATCAGGTCTGAACTCCAAATATTCCCAAACAACGCACCTCTCTCTGATTGGCTGCCTGCTGTCCGTATCATGACCACAGACTGCATGCAAGTGGGCGGAGCTTCTGAGTCTGACAGGTGAAGACTGAGAAATTGTTAAACGTGCGATACCACCGAGGGCCACTAGGGGTTAGCTTTAATAAGCATCCGGCCCAATAGACTCCCAATCAATTTCTCTCATCAAATACATAGTCCATTTTTTTTTCCACAGGTAATTATGATACCATTCACTACAGTCTCTCTTTCTAACTTATTTCCTGATGGTCCATCTGAAAAAGTCACAGAAATCTGTAAATATAAATTATTTTCAGTCATCCATGTGGTTCCTCTTGAGCATTTACAGGAGCAAGATGGTAGATGTGAGGTGAGGTGAGGTAAAAAAAAAAAAAAAAAGAACCACTTCAGTATGTACTTCTGTTCATGGAGGAGCGTTGTGTGATATTTATTCAAGTATCAATTTGTGTTAATAGAATCAATTAATTGTTTGGGTCTTTCATTAAGATTCTTTAAAAAAACAGAAATGTCTGAACTTATTTGTGGCTTTTTTGCACAAACACAAGGATTCAGGAGAGCAGAAGGAAATGTGCCTCGCTTTACGACTGACTGTTCTGTCTGTGGATGTGCCCTGATAGATCAGAGGGAACACAGAAGACTTGTTAAGTTAAATTAGGTGTGTAATGAAGAAAAATCCGGGTGAGGATGTAATAAGCAGGGTTGGACTCTGCAGCGGTGAGAGGTATCAGGTGAAGCCCGCTGCAGCATGCGAGTTGCAGCAGCAGGTCAGCAGTTAAATGAACTTTTGCTCCATTTTACCAAGAGAAGCCTTCATCTGCATTGAGCCAAAAGTAATGAAAGTGTGGTGAAGCATTGAAGATTGATGCCAAGTAACTCCCAGAGCTCTTTCCTCTGCTTTTTACCCTCTCATTCATCTACAAACACTCTGCATCTCCTCTCCTGCCTCCCTTCGCTTTGTGTCACTGCCACTGACTCAGTCTCTGTCTTCTCCTCTCTCCAGGACTCTTCCTCTAATTGTCACCGTCTGTAACACACAAACACACACACACTCCTTTCTATCTCCGTCTCTTCTTGAATCGGTTTTCTAACGCAAAAAATGGATGCTCTGTCTAAACAGGGACAATCAGTCAGACATCTGCGACCACTTCAGAGCAGAAGTGTAAATCATCCATTCAACCAACAATGGTCACGTCCTGGTGTCGTTCTGTGGGTGTGGCTACGTGTGCAGCAGTAACAACCTGAAATACAAACAGTGAAATGATGGACAAACAAAGTAAACACAAAGGATGACATGTTTTTTTATATGACATGAATATAAAAGTGGTATGCTCTATTTCCCAGTTGTTCCTCACTTATTATCTAATGAACGCTGTCATAAGTGGTCACGTCTACTGGGCATCGTGCATGGCAGCTCTGTCAGTGTTGGTGTGTGAATGAGGGAATTGGAGGTAAATTGTAAAATACTTTGAGAGCACTTGTGTGAAAAGGTGGAATATAAGTGTAGACATTTACAACGGTCACTTAATAGCGGCTTAAAACAATTACAATTGCCATTCAAGAACACAAATTATTTGATTTGCTCTGCTCTTCTTTTAATTCATAAGAAACTGACTGTCGCTGCGTCACAGTGGTGTTAACAGGGATGAGAGGAGCTGCTGTGATTGGCTGTGACACTCCTTCTAATTATCTACTCCTCCTACTTCGTCACTGCGCCCTTCGTTTGTGTTGACAAAATTACCAAACACGTCTGCCACGCTCACGTCAAAGACGCACCATTTATTTGACCTTTATTTAACCAGGTAATATCAATTGAGAACCAATTCTCATTTACAATGATGACCTGTCAGCACAGTCCTGAGGTGCATGTTTTTGGATGATGGGAGGAAGCCGGAGAACCCGGAGAGAACCCACGCAAGCACAGGGAGAACATGCAAACTCCTCACAGAAAGGCCCAGGACCGGATTCGAACCCAGAACCTTTTTGCTGTGAGGCGACAGTGCTAACCACTGCACCACCGTGCCGACCATGAGCTCTGATGGAAATAAGGTCGGAAAGATCAGAATACATGGAAGGTGTTATTTCTATGGACAGAAGCTGTGGATATCTGCTGAGATGTTTTGGTGTACATCAGTTATCACATCACATTATTTCTCCCTTTTTCTTGAGACCAGTAATCATTTCAATAAACACCTGACATAAAGTTTTCACAGATTAATGGCCCTTGTTTTTATTTCCTTTTATTTTTTCCCCCCAAAGCTGTTATTGATTGAGCAGTTCGTTAGTTTATTTGTTCACTGTAACAACGAAGGGTGTAAAAAACATGATTAAACTTGATGACACTCGCCAGGAGCCTTGATCTACACACATACACACACACTCACACAACACAACACACACTCACACAGCACATTCACACAACACACACAGTTGTGTGTGTCCTATCAGTCATGGAGAGCTCTATTACACTGTAGGAGCCGGGCTGACCCCAGAGTTGGTTTTACGGGGCAAAACACAACCGACACACACTCCTCTGCACACACACAAACATAAATGTGTGTAACTGCTTTGCAGCACCCTGCAGCGCTTATATTCTTCATGATCATCTCCTGAGAGGTTCTGCTCAGTCATTTAGCCCAAGTAGCTTTTAACCACATGGACCAGGTTTCCTTCAGCACTAATGCGGCTTCACCTTCAGCCCAATGAGATGACAGAGGTATTATTATCCTTCAATAATAAAGTTATGAAACAGTCAAAAGACAGAGAAACAACGTTGGTTTGAAATGAAAAGGTCTCCCGTGTTAAAGTTGTGCATTTGTTGAACCATTTAATTACCCTGACTACAGGATCTACTGTATACTACACTGCCTTCATCACTGTGACCACGAGAGGCTGATTTCATTTGAATGTACAGTTCAGCCCAAAATTATTCATAATTTAAATAAAACATTTTAAAGTCTGTAAATGACTACACATTTGACAAGTGACAAAACATTGGAAGACATTTTGCTGGAGATGTTAATAATAAATTAGAACTATTTTCTTATTTCATATATTTCATACACATTTTACTAAAGTGTCAAACATTCTCCGCGTTCCCATCGACTCTAAACTGAGAGCAGCTCCTGCAGTAGTTTTCTAGTCCATCAAAATTGATAAAACCAAAGAGCTGAGTGAGGACAGTGTGGCTGCTTTACATTGTGGACGTGAGATTTTTCATAGAAATGTAAAAAACAAAACAAAACTCAAAAAATAGTTACATTTTTCATGTATATCTCGAGCACAACGTCTTCACATCCTGTCTCACTGGTTCTGTCGTTTCCAGCCGGAAGTGAAATCTTGGTCAAACTCAATCGAAATGACAACGTGACATGGATATGAATGATTTTGGGCTGAACTGTAAATACACAGTCCATAAAACATTTTGAGGAATTTGCTTTCTCGCACTGCTGGAGGTCATTTAACGGTAAAATGTAGCTGTGGGTCATACTAAGATGAACCATGGCATCGGGTTTAGTTGGAGACCGATCTGAAGCTGATAGTAGGTGAGCCCGACCCAAGCATGAGCCCCAGTGTTACTGGCAGCACATTGAGCCATTACACTGTTTACAGAGGGATCCCTTCAGTGATCACAATCAGGTAGCAAATATATAAATGTCTATTTTAATAATAGAATATCAACTTCCTAACAGGTTCTGTGTCTGTACTGAATTGTGTATCAGGGACAAGAGACAATGTTTGGGATTTAAAGTTTGGCCTTGAGGTCACTGTGTGTGCAGTTTAATGTTTTCTCCCTCCAACTTGTTTATGATCCCAGGAATGTTTGAGGTTTGGAAATTTTCTTGGGACTGCTGTGTGTTACATATATAACTTAAATGAGTGTAAATTTGATGCTTGTATTTTCCAGGTGACATCATGGCGTATAGGAAGGTGTACGATGCCCAGGGCGGCCCACTGGTCGGTGAGGTTCTGCACTGCTCTGGAGGTCTGGACCTCGACTGGGACCTGGACAAGGAGGAGCTCCAGGAACCGGGACCGAGCATGGAACGCATGCAGATGCAGCACATCGACTGCCAGAGATCAGGTAGGACTTCCTGGAACCTCTTTCATCTGGTATTTTTCTATAAGCCTTATACTAGAGAAGATATCACAATATTCATGACATCCTGTCAACACTGGAGCCGCAGTGAACGCCAGAGCCCTCGTCGATTCGTCCAGCAGTCAAGCACAGTTTATTTACAGTGGATACTCAGTCATTTAAAGTCCTGTGTGTATAATTGCAATACAACAATATTTGTTGAACATATTGTACATGAAGATGCATATTGTAGTGTACCATCTCATACAGCTGATCTCACAAAGCACCACGATGTTTTTGTGTTTGCTTTGTTTGCTCCAGCTCATATTAAATGTAAATGAATGCTGTCTGATTGATGGCACATCAGTTAACATGATGAGTTTGTGAATTATTTATTCAACATTTTTGCACATTAATGAGAATACACACATTTCAAAACTGTCAAGAGCTGCAGAAGGCATTGGTAAAAATGTCAAATGTAATTTATATTCCCTGATTTTGTTTTACCATATTTGTGGCTGTGATGCATTTTTACGTAATAAGGATACATTTGTACAAAAATGGTACGCTTAATTATCATGCTACAGTATTGATCCTGTAAATTGAGATATTAGATATCATATAAGATATACACAGGACACAGTGTATGTGATGACAGGTTTTTTTTTTAAATTGCAATGTGTTACATATCATATTACCAGATACCTTTCAATTCACAGACCTATTGTTTACACAATTAACTTGGACAATATTTATCATGAAGTGTTTTTTTTATCTGATTTAACATTTTTGAAATATTTAAGATAATGCGATTGAGTTGCTGGTGGGATTTATTGAGCAGATTGTTCTCAGTAAACTTTAAACTTCAGTTTTAAGTAAATTCTTTAGGATCTTAGAATATATTCTGGACAGAAATGAGTCAGAAACACGTGATTTGATATGGATTGTGCGGTGAAAAGTATGTTGTTGAAGTGAGAATCATACCAGAAGCTGCTAAAAGGAGAAACTTCATGAGAACCCTGAATCTCATCTCAGCTTTGAATGAGTCTGTTTTAAATGTTTCACTGGGACTTTTCTATCCTCACAAATGTTTTGTGAAGTGGGTGAGCTGATCGTTTTAAAACTCAAAACCAAGCACTAAGTATTCAGTCTGTTTCTCTGTTCCAGTTTGTTTTCTCCATCACACTTCACCATCTGTCTCGGCTAGAAAAAAAAGATTAGTACATTTTGTTTTAACTCCTCATGATGATGTGTGTTGTGGCCTTATTATAGCTGGTTTTATTTAACAGCATTGTGAGCTCACCATAACAAGTATTCTGATAATCATCCGATTTAAAAGAGAAAAAGTTGTACCAGTGCTGCACTGACCAGCGTGTTTGCATCATGTTAACATTTATTGCACTAAATACAGTTGAGGCTGAAATATAATTTTGGACTCTTTAGAGGAATAAACCAAAATGTAGACGCCTTTTAAAAATGAACTGATGATGGAGTTAGATGAGAACACAAAAGTTGAGAGATCACCAAAGTACAACTCATCCTGTAATTTTGTAACAAAATTCCATTGTAATTTATAAAACAGCTGTTTAGACATTTTAGTGAAAACCACCAGAAGGCAGCATCACGCTGACATTAAGTCAAAAAGTTTTAGTGAGTTTCTGGACAAACAATTGAGAAAGAATTGTATATGGTAAACATCAAGTATCTGTCAATGTCTTGCAGAGCATTATGCTTACTCCACACATTTCACAGATTTTACAAAAACATTTTAACACTTTTTATAAATGTATCACGGCTATGACTTCCAGGGTGTTCGGATCCCGGCCCCGACCCCGACCCCGAGCTGATGGAGCCCATCCAGCCGTCTGTCTCGGTTTCACCACACGGGCGATTCGAGCGACTCCAAGAAGATCCAAACTACATCTCTCACTTCACCAGGGCTCCCGGACACAAAGGCCAAAGACGACTCCAGTGTTTCCCACTCAGGTAATTCAAGGGCCGCGTATAGTGGTAACGTCCTCACTACAAGTCATATCTACAATATATACGCCTTCTAGAGATCTATGAAAACAACAGGCACAATCATAGATGTCAACAACATGAACTGTTTTCTGGATGAACAATTTTAGGACATTTAAAGCTGGTGTTGCTGGGCTGGAATTTTTTTCCATACATACAACAATTTCATGATGTTCTTACATCACTGCGTTGCTTCATATTCTGACAAAATGACATAACAAGCGGAGTGACTGAACACAGAATGAATGAGGAAGGAGATTCCTTTCGACATATTCAAGATGTCCCTGTTTACAACTGAAGTTTAATTTCTTTACTGCCAAAAGCTCTACATTGGTTTATAAGTGAGATAATGGGATAAAATAATCACAAATAAAACCAGTGTATTGGAGTATCATCCAGCTGTACATGGAGATGGAGGAAGTTCTGGCAGCAGAAACACATGAGGCTCTGATATCCAGTGTTTCCTTCCAGAACATGTCCATTGGGTCATTCATATCACTAAAACCCCCATTGTTTTCACCTTTAGTTGCCTTCGTAGCTATAAAATCATCCACATCATCATCTGTGACGGTCACCGATTGTTTGGAAGTGGAACTGAAAGGAAAATAAACGGCTCTCATCTGTGGTCCTCACGCTTTAACTGGTGTGCCAACGTAGAAACACTTCAACTAACCCAGCAGCCGTTTTACATGCTGAGGTACAGCATGAGGCGATGGGGGGGCATCGGTACCATGTGGATAAACCACCAACTGTCCAACTACTCCTTCACAGAGACCGTCTCATTATTTGGACTCCTTGTAGTTTCCAGATAAAGTGACTTTATGTTGACAACGAGAGCCTCAGCTCTGCATTTAGTTCATCTTTAGACTCAACTGGCTTTTCTTAAAATGGAAATAAACCCACTCAATGCTTTAATAACACCCTCCATCCAGTTCTGACAGATGTCTCAGAAACAGAACATTTTATAGTTTTTCTTTAAAACCTTCTCTGGCCTGACAATGTTTTAATAATGACCAAGCTCCATCATACTATAAACTACCTCATCACAATGGAGGGTTGACTTTCAGGAGGCAGGCTGACCCATGGTTCAGTTTGAAAAAGAAGAATGAGAGGCCCAGTTTGAGACCAGGTTTAGTTTTAGTTCCAGTGGAACCAGGAGGCAGACACAAGCTCTACTTTTAAGATCAGGCTTACAGCCTTTCTTTTTGATAAACCTTATAGTTAGAGCAGCCTCAGGTGACCTGAAACCATCTCTTAGCTCTGCTGCCACAGGCTGAGGCTCCTCTCCTCCCTTTCACTCGCCGTGTGTTTAACTGCCATCATTGCATCTCATTAACTTCCTTCTATTTCATGCTTTTTCTGCAGGTTCTCTATCTCTGCCTTTGGAGTTGCATTTTTCCACTCTGGGGTTACTGGTGTTTATTGTTTGTTGTCTCTATGCTGTTCCTTTCTCTCTCCACTCTCCGCTCACCCTGACTACTTCAGGCAGATGCTCCACTGCTAACTTTTGTTCTTTCAGAGGTTTCTTCCTTTTAAAAGGGACTTTTTCTTTCCAACTGTCAGGGACTTCAAATTAAATACCTTGTTTCCTGCTTGTATTGTTTCTTACTGTGTGCATGATGCATGATGGAACATGTATATTTGATTAAGGTTTGGCCACTTACCATTTACCACTTTTCACCAATTAGAACCACTATAGATATGAATAATCCTCTCAACCCTGTTATAAACTCAGGTGGAAGTAGAACTGACTTGAAGTCGTGTCTCCCCACATCACCTAACCCGACATTAGTGCTTCAGCACTTCTGCATTTTTTTAATCAGGAGGTCCCAGATAGGATCTGTGGCTCACTGCAGTAGCTTCTATGCTTGTATCACAATGTGAAACCTACACATGAACATATTTTTTTCTTAAACGAACTTGGTCTCTTGAGCAAGATTTCGTTCTTGTTTTTGGTGAATAATAATGATGAATTCCTCTTACTCTTAGCTCAAGATCCATTCTACCGGTCTTCAGAGCTCATCTTGAACACAAAGGTGTTGATACTCTGAGGAAATGTCAGTAAGTGGGCATTACATCTCTTTATTCATTGGCTTTTTTTTCTACATAGATACTTCCTGGCAGGGGTGGGGCTGTTTGTCCTGGGCATCCTGATTGGCTGGTTCACACACACATCTAGCGTCAAACCACCTCCTCCTCCGCCCGACAGCTCCGACCTGCTGGAGGAGCTGCTGAGAGGAATTACAGCTGACAAGATAGATGCCCTTCAGAGGTAAGATGCCAACTGGTGCTAATAACAAAATCCCTATTTCACTGGAAGAATTGCACTTGTAATGAATCCAAAGAGGGAACAAAGGCACTTTTTTAAACACAAGATTTAAAACCACAGATTATAATTAGTTATGCAAAGTAATACAGCTTATATTTTTATTGTTTCTGTGTTAATGTGTGGTGCAGTGGAAAGTGTGTGCTAAGTAGCTGTTTTACAAATATCATAACCACAAAGCTGTTCATCTTTTCTTTGAGATTTAAGTAATTGCTATGTTGTTGTTTTTTTCACAATGACTTTAGACCCTTTCTGATGACACCAGGTTGACTCACAGTTGTGTTTCATTAGTTTATGGAAATACAGTAAAGTAAGTAGTGACAATGGCATTTGTTCAGACTCTTATTCTCACATTTCCCTAAAAAAAAATGACTCTCTTGTCTCTGAAAAGTGAAGGTGGAAGTAGCATGACTACTCTGGAAGGAGAAGGTCAGGTGGGATAGATGAAGAAACAAGGTGTGTGACCTTGACGTCAGATACTTCTGTAGCATCCTGTCTCCTAGCAACAGTCAACATGGCTTCATTGTAACTTCATTCTTTTCCTAACCATGACCATGTACTTAGACAACTTTGAGCCACAATCTGTCTCCACCTGATCCCTGAGTTTTTATCTTAGTTGAATTTCATCACCATGAGGAGAAACAGATATCATAGGAACTCTCACCACAAGAGATAAAGACTCTCCACTGCAAATTTTATGTTTTTAACACGGACACGAACCTCCGTCAACCCGAACGTTGTTTTCTCCAAGTCAGAGGATCATGGGATGCCTGAGTGTCTGTGTCTGGGCGAGATAACTGGCTTTGCCACTGAACTGAGACAATCATGTCACCATGGTTTTCCTCTCTGAGTTTTTCATGCTTTTTTTATAATTTATTTTTCTCTCATTTATATTTCAAGTTGCCAGAAACACTCCCACCCAACCATCCATAACCACCACAGCTACCCACACTCACATCATCTCAACCATCTGCGTGGGTGATGGAGTATTTGTGTCTCTAACTGGATGACAAACACATTTATGAAATTAAATTAAATGGTAATTTTCCCCTTCTGGTACCACTAAGTTAATTAATATATCATTTATTATCATTTAATCTGTGACCTCTGTCATTAACTGGAACACAATCAATGTGTACAACCCCCTGTTTTCTTTCACACTTGAACTACTGCTGCCTGGAGTTGGTCTGTACTGTACAATGAGACACTGTTTTCCTTTGTAAATAGATCAATTTAGTTCATTATTAGAGGTGAGATCCAGTAGAAACATCCAGGTTTGGGGATGTGAGAACATGTTTGGGTTTTGATCATTGGACTGTATGAACTCTCATAAAATAGTGTTGCCTTTATGCAATTAATCAGAAGAAACACAACATTTTCAGTCAGAATAAAAATATATCTGATGATTACGTGTATAGTGGCTTAATGAAGCAACTATTAACTATCAGCCAGAAGGTAAAAAGAAAAAAAGCACTTTTATTTGTATTATTATTAATTCAATTACATGTTTTTTTTATATAGTGCCAACTTTACATTGTAGAGAAGCACCCTACAATTCCAACATGAGCAAAAACTGAACCAAAACACTCCACTTTAACAGGAAAACCCCGTCACAGTAGGAAGACATTTTTTTTGAACAGGAATAAAACCTCAGACAGAACCAGGTTCAGAGCAGCTATCTGCCTCGACCCCCCGCTGGTCCGTAATCAGTTCTTGGTGCCGGTGACTGCAGACAAGAAACATGCAGCTGTGGAGCCCAAAAAAAACGACATGAGGGAGGAGAAGAGTACAGTAAACACAACTACGGCACAAATATGGCATGAAGATAATGAGATGTAATGGGGTCATATAAATGCATAGAGGGTGAAACAGAGAAGAGGACAGGAGCTGAGTGCATCAGCCAAGACCAAAAGAAATACCCTCAGTAAAACTTAACAACAAAAAAGTCTGACTGAGGCTGAAAAGTTCATCAAATTAGTGTTTGCATCAATAAATCGGTGGAGATTATCAGTCCTCCTGGTCCGGATCAGTCCAAGTTGTCTGAGTTTTAACTCGCCCTTCCTACTAAATGAGCGGGGAGGCCTTAATCCGGAAATCCCATGTTTAGACTGGAAGTGGGCAGGAAGTAAGGGGAAGTTATTCACTAAAGCCTGAGATTGATATGGGTTGATCAGAAATGATTATTTATTAAAAAAGTATTTACAGAACAGCCAGAACTGAGCTTCACAGCAAAGTTTTTAATTACAAGAGAACTATTTATAGAACAATTTTTTTTTTCTCATAAAAGTTGCTGTATTTATTGTTATTGTTCAGCTACAGAAAGACAAAATGTCAGGCTCGTAATATAATTTAAAAATAAAATTAAAAAAGTTATCTGGATAAATCAGCTGAAGATATTTTATACAAACCTGATTGAAATGAGTCGATGACAGAAATGTATTAGGAGAGTCGTGAGTTGTTGATGATTCCTGTGGACAATGACAGTGTGTGCATGTGTGTGTCTCGAGCTGCAGCAGTGTGTAAACAAGAAGGCAGGGCTCTGTGTGTATCTGGCCCAGACGTGAGACCCAGAGACAGTCGTTACCAATGAGGGTTTTCATCATCATGGATACTGACACATTTATTCAGATGATACATGTCAAAAGTACATTATTATTATTATTATTATTATTATTATTATTATTATTATTATTATTATTATTATTAATGAAACTTGGTGGGAAGGTGTTGCACGCACCAAGAAATAACCCATTAGATTTTGGCTCAGATCTAAATCATTGGCACAGGTCCAGAAGATAATAAAAAGTTCAAGAGGAAATTCTCGAGATACAATCTAAATTTACCTTCACTGGTGTACCTCTGGGACACTCGTTCAATCTGAATACAGCAAACAGTCACTACAGAATCACTTTCATAGAGCAGAGCAGAACCTGTTTATTGTAACATCAGCACAGTTCTAATAGTTTAGTTGTAAGACTTTTAGCTGAAACAAATCTGTGCATATGGAAATACACACATTACAGGCAACTAATGATGCACTTAATCACACTGAAATGTAAGTTGCCCGTTTTTCTTCTTTAGTTGTTTAATAGCGTCCATGTGGCAAATCAGCTCCACTAACTATTTATCTTACTTCACCAGCCTCTAATATTAAAATAAAAGATGTCAACAGAAACACATATTAATTTTCATTTTTAATTTTCTAGAAGTGGTTTTGATTTTGGACAGAACCTGTCTGCTGCCTGGATGGATTTAGCAGTAAAACGGACATAATCCCAATAACCCAAATTAGTTCTTTAAAGTTCACTTTCCAAACAGTTTTTACATGTAGATTCAAAACATATTCAGGGAAAATGTTTACATTATTGAAAGCCAATAAAAGTACTGCTGTTTTCAGCAACAACAAAAAAAAGAAAAGAAAAACTTGGGACTTCAAACTGATGGTATTTATGGATCCTCCAGGTTTGCAACCATTCACAATAAAAAATAGTAACAATGATAATGGTATATTATATTATATATGGTATATATTAATTCTGATTGCATTGAGGCTGGGAGACGTTCTGCAACAGTAAGACAAAGTGAAGAGACATGAAAGGAGACGGACATGAGGGGACACCGAGGAGTTGACTGTGAAGGAGGAGCTTATTTAAACAGCTTTGTTTGACTAGACAGGAGAAACATGTCTGTTTGGTTTGATTCTCCCACATGGACTGATATAAGGGAGAAAAACCTCCAACAGAGGGAAAGAAAAACTCCCTCTTAACAGGAAGAAACCTCCGACAGAACCAGGCTCAGAGGTGGGCGGAGCATCTGTTAACAGAACCAGGCTCAGAGGTGGGCGGAGCATCTGTTAACAGAACCAGGATCAGAGGTGGGCGGAGCATCTGTTAACAGAACCAGGCTCAGAGGTGGGCGGAGCATCTGTTAACAGAACCAGGCTCAGAGGTGGGCGGAGCATCTGTTAACAGAACCAGACTCAGAGGTGGGCGGAGCATCTGTTAACAGAACCAGGCTCAGAGGTGGAGAACATCTGTTAACAGAACCAGGCTCAGAGGTGGGCGGAGCATCTGTTAACAGAACCAGGATCAGAGGTGGGCGGAGCATCTGTTAACAGAACCAGGCTCAGAGGTGGGCGGAGCATCTGTTAACAGAACCAGGATCAGAGGTGGGCGGAGCATCTGCCTCGACCGGTTGGGGTGAGAGGAGAGCAGAGAGAGAAAAGGACAGCATAGAGATAGAAGAGAAGAACTGTTGGTGGAGACGACAATCACAGAGCAGAGACATGCAGCTCCATGACGGGACATCTGGAAAAGAAAGAACAGAAACTACACGAGTGAAGGAACTGAATGGAGACAACAGATAATAAGAAGAAACTATGGGAGAGAAGAAGATGGTGAGGTATGAGTCAGTTAAAGAGTAGGAGGAAAGAAAAGAAGATCAGCATGTAACGAGGTCCTCCAGCAGCCTCGGCCTATAACAGCATAACTAAGGGTTGGTTCAGGTCTACCTGAGCCAGCTCTAACTATAGGCTTTATCAAAAAGGAACGTTTTGAGTCTAATCTTAAAGCTAGAGAGGGTTTCTGCCCCTCCAACACAAACTGGGAGCTGGTTCCACAGGGGAGGAGCCTGAACACTGAAGCTCCGCCTCCCATTCTACTTCTGGAAACTCTAGGAACCACAAGTAGACCAGCGTACTGAGAGAGAAGTGCTCTGCTAGGATTATATGGTTCTATAAGATCTCTAAGATATGATGGAGCCTGGTCATGTAGAGCTTTGTAAGTCATCAAGAGAATTTTAAATTCTATTCTTGATTTCACAGGAAGCCAGTGAAGAGAAGCTAAAACTGGAGAAATATGATCTCTCTTGATAAATCCCGTCAGTACTCTTGCTGCAGCATTTTGGATCAGCTGCAGGTTTTTAATGAGTAATTTGGACATCCTAACAACAAGGAATTACAATAATCTAGTCTAGAAGTAACAAACGCATGAATGAGTTTTTCTGCGTCACGCTGAGGAAGGATTTTCCTGATTTTATTAATATTACGTAGATGAAAGAAGGCAGTTCTGGAGATTTGCTTTATATGGTGTCTCAAGGACAAATCCTCATCAAAGATGACTCCAAGGTTCCTCCCAGTTTTGCTGGAGGCCAAGACAAGGTCATCTAGAGTAACTAAGTGATTACAGAAATCTATTTCTATTTCTATTTCTGAAATTTAATTACAGCCACTTTAAAAGCCTGCGGTACATAGCCGGTTACAATAGATAGATTGATCTGATCTAATATGGAAGTATTAATTAAAGGGAAGACTTCCTTAAAAAGTTTAGTTGGGATGAGATCTAACAGACAGCTAGAGGATCCAGATGAAGAAATAATTCTAGTTAACTCAGAGAGCTCAACAGGAGAGAAATGTTCCAAGTTTACATCTGGTCCTACAGTTGCTTTCAGGGCTGCTGTTGCTTAGCAACACATCAGTGATGGTGTCAGGAAGGGTCGGCCCGATTCTCTCTCTGATAGTAAGAATTTTATTAGTAAAGAAGTTAATGAAGTCATTACTGCTGAGAGCTGAAGGAATAGAGGACTCAACAGAACTGGGACTACAGTAGTGATTACACTACAGTAATGAATTCAGTCGCAGCTATAGGGGCAGCTATATTAGCACATTTTATGATTTTTGTTTCTCTGCATTAGTCTGACACATATCTCAACTGCGAGCAAATGCCTTTAAATTTGAGAGCTTTTCCAGGTTTTAGCAGGTAATCCTTCAGATGCCATTTTTAAGACTGTAATAGCTGCAGATTGTGGATGACGTCTTCATGGCAGATCTTTATCCTGCAGATACGCGTTTATCTGGATGATATGGATCCAGAACATCCAACGTCATAGATCACTATCTGTGCTTGCAGTCTTGTTGCTGTGATTATTTGTTTTATTCTTGAGTGCTTTTTGTTTATATGAATGTAAACATGGAGCAGCACATTTAACCAGTGATAAAATTGATAAAATGTTTGCCATCACTTATTTTCTCTGTTATTCTATTGTTGTTTTGTGTTTATTGGCAGTATTTTCTCACTAATTATTTGTATTGACCTGTTCAAAAACAAATAGCTACTTGTTGCGTGAGTCTAAATTCTCATAATAATTACAGTATATATTACCTCAAAGTAGTTAGACCTAGACTTAGACATCATTAATCCCACAGTGGGGAAATTTAGTCGTCACAGCAGCATAGAAACACAAAAAGGTGGACACAATAAAAAAAATTAAAATTTAAAAAAAAAAATTACAATACATATAGAATAAATGAAGATGTATAAAAATATTTTTTTTGAAAAAAATAAGAGCAATGAATAAATACACACACACACACACGCACAAACTATAACCACAAAAACAAATAAAATAAAGTAAAATAAAATAAATACAACTTGTGATGAATGGAAAGTGTCAGGTGCTATGAAATGAAATGAAATGAACAGTGCAACATTATGTTAGGCTGGTGTTGAAGAGTCTGACGGCCGTCGGGACAAACGACCTGCAGGTGGCGCTCTTTCCTGCACTGAGGGTGCAGCAGTCTGAAGGAGCTGCTTAAAGCTCCTACAGCCTCATGGAGGATAAGAGGTGTTGTCCATGATCCATGTCAGCTTGGCTAACATCCTCCTCTCACCCACCTCCTCTATGGAGTATGGAGTAGGATACGACCACGGAAAAGATTCCCACTGGAAGGTTCCCAGACTCATTTATTGTCAGTGATTTTGGGTCTGGTAACAATACGCTAGAATATACTGATACTAATACTTCAGTTCCTCCTGGAAATTATAATATAATAATAATAATTAACGCAAATTCGAGCAAACTGAACATCACGAGCACCTCATAACCCCAGGCTTAAGGTGATTCTGGTACTGTGTGTGTGTGTGTGTGTGTGTGTGTGTGTGTGTGTGTGTGTGTGTGTGTGTGTGTGTGTGTGTGTGTGTCTTTACGCATATTAAAGACCTTGATAAAATTTGGTTATTTACTCGATATTAAAGTCACTAAGAAATACTTGTAACTTACTCTTTAGGACTATGTTAAAATGCTTCAATAAATGTTCCAGTTTATAATCACACCCTGTATTTAACCAGATGTAACCATAGCAACAGCACTTATTTTTCATAGCAAACCTTTATAGAGATGAATGAAAATCTCAGTGTGAACCTAATAAGATCTGCGTTGTTGTGAGGCTGTTGTACTTGAAGGCGTTACGTTGTAGAGTGTTCTCTGTTGAAGGAGTCTAAATGCTTTATATTAAACAATCAGTGGAGCAAAGACTGTAGGAGGCCTGGGAGGTGTGGCCCCGTGGTGACGTGGTTTGAGACGGGGGACACTGGGGACAGGAGGGACACAGACCAAACATACAGGACAGCTCGTACCTGAAAATCACACGGCTAAATACCTCAAGAGGGTAATACCGGTGCTGAGAAGCCAACTCAGCGGTAGAAGTAAGATCCAAGCCATCAACATGTACGCCATGCCAGTCACAAGACACCCAGCTGGGGTAGTAAGCTGGCCGCAGCAGGAGACAGATGTCCCTGATGTGAAGACACAAAAACTCCTCATAGTGCATGGAGTGCTCCTCTCAAAGTCCTAAACCCTGCGACTCTACAGGCAGCACAGGGAAAGAGGGAGAAAAGATTCATGAGCGTTAGAGCCACTGTCACAAAGATGCACCATTGAGGCTCCTCCCCGGCAGAAGACAGAGTGATGAGAAATATCACAGAAGAGCAGAGCCCCTCCAAGGGATGTTTCATAAGCAGATAAAGGGTTTGTTTGACATCAAGAAATGCAACTCGTGGCGAAGTAGTCTGGTCTAAAGGACTGCGCAGAAGCTCTGATCAGAGCAGCATGAGAACGGATCTATGGAGGCGGGGGTCCACACAGCAGACCGGACCCTCGGTGCAGGCTGTGCAAAGATGCCCCTCAGACAGTCCGGCACATGTAGGCTGGGAATGAATAGGAATGTTGGTCTTTTTCAGTCTTCAAGTGCCCCATAAATGTTCAGTAGGGTTGCGATCAAGTGACTGAGGAGGAACGTCCATGACTCCCTGCTGGTCTTTGGTCAGGGTAGAGTTGATGAGCTGCAGGTATGGAGTCAATTACTTTGGATCCAAATCATCCAATTTCCTCAAAATGTTTTACAGTTTTATACACTGTCCCCATTTTAAACCTGCAGCCCTGATTAGCTAAAGTCACTCCTTCTTATTACTTTTCTGGAGGTCCATCTGAAAATAATCCCTCATTCATTTGAAAATAAGCTTCAATTTGTGTTTTCTATTTTTGGGGGCGTGTCTGTTTGATTGACAGACCTGTGGTGCAGTCAGGTTACAGCTATCGGTGGGCGGGACGTAGTATCGTCAGGTTTCCAATCAGATCGGTCAGATCCACCGCTGGCTCCTCCCCAGCTCGTCCAAATATGGTCACTTCCTGCTCCAAACCGCTCCGAACTAGCAAAGATGGTGAAGGACAGAATCTGAACCAGAGGCTGCTTCAAGGAAAACTGACCCTTTGTTCAAAGGAGTTAATGTAAATCAAATTAGCTGATCTGCTTTGATTGAGTTGATAATAACGTTTTAGAAACCTATTTTTTTTACCTGATAGAATTTCTTGTCTGTCTGTCTGTTTATATTATGTATATATACATATACTTATACACATATACATGTATACATACATATACATAATACATATACTTTCTTGAAGAAATTGTATTTTCTTGATTCCTGTTGTTCTGGGTTTTGTACCGTCATGGTTGAAATGCACTTGTTGTAAGTCGCTTTGGATAAAAGCGTTCAGCTAAATGAAATACATTATGTGTATATATATATATATACTGTATATATATACACACATAATTGCATTCTGTATTGGGATGTACTTTGGGAGGACTTGCAAACTGCTGCATGTCTGTTCCTGTATGTGTGTGAATGTGAAACACAGCCCTTGCCAAAATAACACTGTAGCAATTTGACAGCCATATCAATATCACTGTGTTTGGTGTTTCCAATAACATCACACTGTGAACAGCAATATGATGCTGAATAGATGAATACAAATTCACATCTTATTGGTGAAACGGCATCTGAACTGAGACATTATATAATTTGCAGTTGTTACATTTTAAATGATTTTAATATTCAGGGTTTGGTGTTGAAATATTGAGGAGGCATATTTTATTCTCATGAAGATGATTTCTTGCTGATATAAACTGATCAGTGGCAGCAGAGAGGCGGTGGATACATAGAGGGCAGAATGAGAGGAATAAATGAAGATGGAAAGGGTGATCAGTGGTGAGAGAGTGAATCCAGAGAAGAAGAAAAAGGGAGTGCAGTTTATACCACAACACACAAGCAACCAGCAATGTAGCAACATGAGGAGGAGAAAATCAATTTAAGTTTAAGTTCATTAAAATTCAAACTTTTGTGATACATTTTCTACCTTTTGTGGTCATTTTTTTAAATTGTTACCTCGTTATTATACAACAAGTAGTTCGACCCAGAGATTTGATTGGTCAAATCATCATGACATCACACCCTGCTCATCACTACAAATATCACTCCACCTCCTCAATGGGAATATAGAATTAGAACTGAATATTATATAACATGTAATATAATGTAGTTTCTACTTGTTATAGGTCTATTAAATGACCCATTTGGTGAAGTCGGGTCTCTTTTGGTCCTTTTTGGTCGCTCCGAGCACCCGTACCGTAACACCACGGATAGTCACGCACTTACAGTCCTAGAGGAGGCTAGCTGGACCGGTTTGGTTCAACCACTGTGCTAAATCACTGCACGACACTGTGCTAAAATGTTAAAAACACATGAGTTCATGAATATCTTTGTTCATCAGATATCTCTGTTCATCAGCTATCTTAGTTCTCCAGATATCTTTGTTCATCAGATATCTTTGTTCCAACCAGACTGAGCTAGCTGATCAGTTTAGTGTTTCTATGTTCTGTATTTATTCAGTTGGAGACTAGAAATCCTCTCTGTTGCTAGGTGGTTGGTAAGGGTCTGACTACTTCCTGGAGTAGGACACATTGCATAAGAGTCTACTGATTGTTTTCCAGTTGTTAGTCACACCCCATGATTGAGAGTTAATTGCTCCACAATATGAACACATTTGGATTACATATTTTATTTAGTTGGTAACTTGTTGTATAATCACAATATTACACTGAAAGTTATATCTGTTGTCATGGAGATACATTTACTGAATCAGATAGATGAAAGTCAAAGAAAGACTTGTGGACTTCAACTTGGGAACTGTTTAGGCATTTGATTTTTAATCTTTAGGTTATCCCAGGGAGTAAGAAACCAAAGTGGTGGAAAGAGGCCGTTTCAGGGTGCAGGATGAGAAGTGTGCGTTCCAGCCTGTATTGAACACAAAGAGCAAACAACAGCAGGAGGATACGACAGACTGAGAGAGAGTGATGGGGATGTTTTTGCTGACAGGGCATGTCTGCTGCTCCGTCATGGCCGGGCTTCATTATAATAATACGCCCTGAGATCTGTGGCTGCAGAACATTACACTCCGCTGGTCCTGTATCTATCATGTGCTGCTATTCTTTCTGGATGTATGGAGATGTGTGGCCGCCTACTTTATCTGATGTATCTGTTACATTACCCAGTTTATTCACAATGTTTTCCAAACACTCACCACTGCCGTGGCTCTTTTACACTCTATCTATAAACACATTGTGTTATTGGGCCTTTCTCAGCTCATGACAAGTCTGTCGTGCTTTAGAGTTATTTTAAAACCAGCTTGTTATGATGTGAATGTGGAGGTCTGTGAAGTTATGTGCATGTATCAGCTCTTGCCTTCATCGCCCTTTAAGCAGTTAAACAACACCTTCAAAGTGAGTATGAGCTTGAGTCAGGTATGCATGAGTTCTTCTGTTGTTCTGGCTCGGTGAGACTGGCAGAGATGTGTGAAGCTCCCGGAGACTGCATGTTGCTTAATAGAAGGCGACACAGCTTAAATCAAACTCCACGGTGTTGTCTGCACAAAACAGCAGACCAAAGCACAAACCCAAAATTATCTTTTTATTACAAACATGAATTTGATCTTAGTTTTCAAGGTGTGCCCGCTGTTTAATTAACTAATGATAAAACTATACTCAACATCAAATTACTGTGATTTTGAAACAAGGCTTCAAGTTGAGATGAGATGAGCTGTCAGACAATAGAGCACTTTATTTAGACGTAAAGTTGAAGGATATGTTCAGAATTTTTTAAATCTGTTTTAAAATGGTCGTCAGGTGTCCATATATATATATATATATATTAATACCAGGGAATTTATCTATTGGTACCCTTCATGAAAACTCGACCATTTTTGCTGAAATAATTTGAAACGGACTGACAAAAATAATCAGCCTCCATCATTGTTTGCTTCATATGTAATCAAAATCAGACTTTAATTTCACTAAATATTTCAAATAATAAAACAAATAAAAAATGGTACTGACAGAAAATCAGTTCAAAAAGATGACTTGTGAAGCTCCCAGTGGGACTCATGATTCATATCAGGACTCAGAGAAGGACTCTTCTGAACAGTCCAATGTTTAGTTCTGATCTGCTCTGGCTGCTTTCAGCTGTGTGTTTTGTCTCCTGGTCCAGTTGGAGGATGATGACCTTTGACCTGAGACTGAGATGGAGCTTTATAACACCGGGCAGCACATTACACTGCACAGGTCCTGGAGAGTCTTCAAGGCTCCCTGTGTCAGATGCATCAAACAGAACCAGAACCGAACCATGTTCTACAGAACCCAACGTCCTCGTGTTCTACAGAACCAAACCTCCTCCGTGTTCCACAGAACCAAACCTCATCCGTGTTCCATAGAACCCAACCTCATCCGTGTTCCACAGAACCAAACCTCCTCCGTGTTCCACAGAACCCAAAGTCCTCCGTGTTGTACAGAACCCTACCTCCTCCATTTTCCACAGAACTCAACGTCCTCCGTGTTCCACAGAACTCAACCTCCTCCGTGTTCTAAAGAACCCAACACCCTCCATGTTCTACAGAACTCAACGTCCTCCGTGTTCCACAGAACTCAACCTCCTCCATGTTCTAAAGAACCCAACGCCCTCCTTGTTCTACAGAACCTCCTTCATGTTCTACACAACACAACCTCCTCCGTGTTCTATAGAACCCAACGTCCTCCATGTTCTACAGAACTCAACCTCCTCCATGTTCTAAAGAACCCAACGCCCTCCTTGTTCTACAGAACCTCCTTCATGTTCTACAGAACACAACCTCCTCCGTGTTCTATAGAACCCAATGCCCTCCATGTTCTACAGAACCTCCTCCATGTTCTACAGAACACAACCTCCTCCGTGTTCTACAGAACTCAACCTCCTCCATATTCTAAAGAACCCAACGCCCTCCTTGTTCTACAGAACCTCCTTCATGTTCTACAGAACACAACCTCCTCCGTGTTCTATAGAACCCAATGCCCTCCATGTTCTACAGAACCTCCTCCATGTTCTACAGAACACAACCTCCTCCGTGTTCTACAGAACTCAACCTCCTCCATATTCTAAAGAACCCAACGCCCTCCATGTTCTACAGAACCTCCTCCATGTTCTACAGAACACAACCTCATCCATGTTCTAAAGAACCCAACGCCCTCCATGTTCTACAGAAGCTCCTCCATTTTCCACAGAACCCAACATCTTCCGTGTTCCACAGAACTCAACCTCTTCCGTGTTCTAAAGAAACCAACGCCCTCCATGTTCTACAGAACCTCCTCCATGTTCTACAGAACAGAACCTCCTCCGTGTTCTACAGAACACAACATCCTACATGTTCTACAGAACTCAACCTCCTCCATGTTCTAAAGAATCCAATGCCCCCCATGTTCTACAGAACCTCCTCCATGTTCTACAGAACACAACCTCCTCCATGTTCTACAGAACCCAATGTCCTCGTGTTCTACAGAACCAAACCTCCTCCGTGTTCCACAGAACCAAACCTCATCCGTGTTCCACAGAACCCAACCTCATCTGTGTTCCACAGAACCCAACCTCCTCCGTGTTCCACAGAACCCAACGTCCTCCGTGTTCTACAGAACTCAACCTCCTCCATGTTCTAAAGAACCCAACGCCCTCCTTGTTCTACAGAACCTCCTTCATGTTCTACACAACACAACCTCCTCCGTGTTCTATAGAACCCAACGTCCTCCATGTTCTACAGAACTCAACCTCCTCCATGTTCTAAAGAACCCAACGCCCTCCTTGTTCTACAGAACCTCCTTCATGTTCTACAGAACACAACCTCCTCCGTGTTCTATAGAACCCAATGCCCTCCATGTTCTACACAACCTCCTCCGTGTTCTACAGAACTCAACCTCCTCCATATTCTAAAGAACCCAACGCCCTCCATGTTCTACAGAACCTCCTCCATGTTCTACAGAACACAACCTCACCCATGTTCTAAAGAACCCAACGCCCTCCATGTTCTACAGAACCTCCTCCATTTTCCACAGAACCAAACATCTTCCGTGTTCCACAGAACTCAACCTCTTCCGTGTTCTAAAGAAACCAACGCCCTCCATGTTCTACAGAACCTCCTCCATGTTCTACAGAACACAACCCCCTCTGTGTTCTACAGAACTCAACCTCCTCCATGTTCTACAGAACACAACCTCCTCCATATTCTACAGCAGCCAACCTCCTCCGTGTTCCACAGAACTCAATCTCCTCCGTGTTCCACAGAACTCAATCTCCTCCGTGTTCCACAGAACTCAACCTCGTCCGTGTTCTACAGAACCTAACCTCCTCCATGTTCTACAACAGGTAGGATGTTCTGTTCTTGGAGAACTGGATCTTCTCTATGAACACAGAGCTGATGGGACTCCCCATCAAGCTTCAGCTCCGTCTCATCTGTCCGAAGGACATTCTGTCAGAGGGATGGTTGTGTTTCAGTTTGTCTTTTAACATAGTCCAGTTAGTTTTTCTTTCACCAGTGGAGCTCTTCTGGGTCGGTCCACTGAGCTTGAAAAACGTTTCACGCTTAAATCAAATTGATGGAATTCAGCTGATATCTACCCACAAGAACATGAAGCTGCTTGGAGATGCTCTGACAGCCTTCACCTTTAACATTCTGCTGCACATTTTCTTTCTGCTCCATGTTCAGTGTGGTGACCACAAATAGCAGTGACCACTTTTCTCCTTTTAAATAACCTGAATGACCGATTTCAAGACTGAAGACGTGTGTGACACAAACCAAAGAAAACTGTTTGAAATGTCACTATAACCAAATTATTTCTCTTTTTTTTCTGGGAGTACCAACAAATGTGTGGAGTCCATTTTAGAATAATATTTCTAGAATGCAACAATAATCTATCTTCATTCAGATACAAACATTTTGTATATGACTTGTTAAAGGTGCCAATATATGTAAAATGTTTAATCTGTCAAAGTACTGCATCAAATTTATCAAATGACTAAAATATATTTGTTTTCCTGAGTAAAACAATTTTAATATAAAATGTCATTCATGTTTACACAGACCATCAGACAGTCCTTTGAAAAGCCTGGAGAACTAGAAGTGCACTCAGAGAGTGAACACTCTTCCAGTAAGTCTCTCCTTCAATGCTGTTAAAAGACATTTATTACAATACCATCAGGGAGGCAGAGGAAAAAACGAGACGTGACAAACTGAGCCGGAGAGAAGCAGAGAGGGAAAGACGCCATTGCGAAGTGCTAACTTCCAGTAGTACATTAAGCTCTATTAAAACTCTTTTTTAAATACTTTTAAACTGTAAAGAAATAAAACGTAACAGCTGTTCATTTCTACAGCACGTGTGCTTGTTAAAATGAAGTTTACTTGTACAGTGAGTAATGTACAAACTGTGTCAGAAATCCAAATGGTGTAACTCATGCCATGTACAG
This sequence comes from Embiotoca jacksoni, assembly GCF_022577435.1. Taxonomy (NCBI): domain Eukaryota; kingdom Metazoa; phylum Chordata; class Actinopteri; family Embiotocidae; genus Embiotoca; species Embiotoca jacksoni. The sequence continues at coordinate 774,412 of NW_027185430.1, forward strand.
TTTTCTCCCCGTTAGATCATGCTCTTCCTACATGTGCTCCATAAGTGACAATCTTGTACCAGGAAAAGCATTCTGATTCCACAAATTGCTCCAAGGTTTGGGTCCTATTAGTGGGTATTTGTTAAGGCACTTAAAGATGTGCCTGTCGGGGGAGCAGACCTTCCAGACGCTGTGTGCTGAGCAGTAAATGCTCGCTGTGATGCTGCCAGGATTAGTCGGCTAAGACGTGTTCCATGTAAAAAGATGACAACCCAGGTTTGAGTTGGATCCAGAACCTTTGTAGAATGTGATCCAAATCTTTGCTGTGAGGCAAATTCACAAAATACACACACACACATGTTCATACAGAACATACACAGGTTGTTGAAGTTCAAATTGGTTTTTTTTACAAACCTGCACCTGGAGTTTCACACTCAAAAAACTTTGAGTGCAACTAATTGTATTTTTGTCTCTGAGTGAGTGTGTGTGGTGTGTACCTGAGTGTGTGTTGGATTTTGCAGTAGAAAGAGAGAGCTGTACTATCCCTTGTGTGTGTGATACCTGCCTTATTATATGCCTGAGTTTACACCTTGTATGTAAATTGCTTCAAGAGGAGAACAGACCAAAACTAGGTCCTGCAGCACCCGACAGACACACAACTGTGTTCTGAGAAGGTAGCACTTTACAATAAGGGTACATTAATTAACCTTAGGTAATAATGTAATAGGTATTAATTAACAATTAAATTGAAGATAATTTATGTGTAAATAACCATTTGTTCATGTTATTAATGAATACACTTCATTTTCAAAGATCCCATTTACATTGCAAAAACAAATAAAAGAAAAGGAACATTAACTACTAATAAATTAATGTAATAAAAATGATTAAGTAATGGTAAACAGATGTCTCTTGATAAGATGAATTATACAACAAGCTTGACATCACACCCTGCTCATCACTAGAAAATATCATTCCTCCATCGCCATGGCAACTATATAATTAGAATAGAATTTCATATAATGTGTAAAATAATGTCATTTTTACTGGTTATAGGTATATTAAATGTGACCCATTTGGTATCTTTTGGTCCTCTTTGGTCGCTCTGAGCACCCGTACCGTAACACTACGGATAGTCGCGCACTTAAAATCCTACTGTCAGCTAGCTGGACAGGTTTGGTTTTAACACATGACACGGTGCTAAAATGTTAAAAACACATGAGTCCATGGATATCTTTGTTCATCAGATATCTTTGTTCATCAGATTATCTTTGTTCATCAGATATCTTTGTTCATCAGATTATCTTTGTTCATCAGATATCTTAGTTCATCAGATATCTTAGTTCCAACCAGACTGAGCTAGCTGAGCAGTTTAGTGTTTCTATGTTCTATATTTATTCAGTTGGAGACTAGAAATCCTTTCTGTTGCTACGCGGTTGCTAAGGGTCGGACTACTTCCTGGAGTAGGAAACATTTCATACATTACATAAGAGTCTACTGATTGTTTTCCAGTTGTTAGTCATACCCCATGTGTTGCCATGGAAGCGCAGATCACATGAACAAAATGTTTTATATTTTGAGAGTGAATTGCTCCACAATACGAACACATTTAGATTACATGTTTTATTTATTTGGTAACTCGTTGTATAATCGCAATATTATTCAGTGATCCTTATAGACTGCATCACTGTCGGAACAATAATTACTTTAAAGCACACCGGAGTGTAATTTTGCTTAATCAGTAATATCTACCAGTATACAAATATTAGTAAATGGTTGATGAAGTTCATAAATAGCCCACTTAATAAGGTGAAAAGTTGTTTTTATATTATTGGTTATGTATCGTTGATGATTGTCCACTTACTTGCCCATCCTCAAGCCTACGACTTATTTTTAGTAACATTTGCTATCAGTGGAAACACTTCATGGTCTTCATGTAAAAGTTTACTTGTTCCATTTTCTTTATGTAGACATTTCTTAACTCAGAGCTTAATCTAGAAATTATGGTGCATATAATATTGATTTGTTTCATGTAAATTTCTGTTCACTTTTCTTTTTATGAAGCTAATTGGTAAACTATTCATGCTATTACTTTTGAAAGCCTTTTGCACCCGAAGCTTCTATAACATGTTTCATTTTCACCAGTACGACACCCAGCTGCCAGTCCTTCCAGTTACAGAGCAGGAGAAGATGTGATGTTGGTTCAATAGACTTCGTACTGGCTTTTACTGGAACATTTCTGTCTCCTTCTTCTTCATGCCTGAGGGGTTTTGGCACCCAGTCTAGGGTTAGACATTACCTTTAATGTGTGTTTTGATGTCCTCCAGTTTGACATCTTAATTCTACAGGATGAGGAAGTCTTCACTTCTGTGGGTATTTAATTGCTCTGGGTTCATAAAACATGTTAACACACTTCAGGGAAAGTATCTCTACATGTGGTTTGTAACTTTGCTTCAACTGGATGAGTGAAGGTCTGATTTACAGTCTAGCAATCATCATGACTCATCTGGTCTGTGCTTCTATAATTATCACCCCATATACGTCGTTATAATGATTCCACCTACACTGTGCGTTGTGTGTGTGTGTGTGTGTGTGTGTGTGTGTGTGTGTGTGTGTGTGTGTGTGTGTGTGTGTGTGTGTGTGTGTGTGTATATGTATGTATGTATGTGTATGTATGTATATGTATGTATGTGTATATATATATATATATATATATATATATATATATATATTGTGAATTTGCCTCACAGCAAAGATTTGGATCACATTCTACAAAGGTTCTGGATCCAACTCAAACCTGGGTTGTCATCTTTTTACATGGAACACGTCTTAGCCGACTAATCCTGGCAGCATCACAGCGAGCATTTACTGCTCAGCACACAGCGTCTGGAAGGTCTGCTCCCCCGACAGGCACATCTTTAAGTGCCTTAACAAATACCCACTAATAGGACCCAAACCTTGGAGCAATTTGTGGAATCAGAATGCTTTTCCTGGTACAAGATTGTCACTTATGGAGCACATGTAGGAAGAGCATGATCTAACGGGGAGAAAACTGTACATGGCATGAGTTACACCATTTGGATTTCTGACACAGTTTGTACATTACTCACTGTACAAGTAAACTTCATTTTAACAAGCACACGTGCTGTAGAAATGAACAGCTGTGTCTTGATGAAGAAAACATGACACAGATCTGAACAATGGAACACAAGCAAGACAAGCAGAACAAAACTGGGACTTAGTTTGCTGCAACATCCAGCTGGATTTTCTTGAGGTTTTTTTTATTTGCTGTATATAGACAATTTATTTGACAATACAGTGAAGTGGCATATGTAGTACAGTGCTTACCCGTCTGTTTTTGAGTTCGCATGTTCTGGTAACAGGTTTGAGCCCAGTGATCACAAACACGTTTTATTTCTTTACAATTTAAAAGTATTTAAAAACTTTTTATAGAGCTTAATGTACTACTGGAAGTTAGCACTTCGCAATGGCGTCTTTCCCTCTCTGCTTCTCTCCGGCTCAGTTTGTCACGTCTCGTTTTTTCCTCTGCCTCCCTGATGGTATTGTAATAAATGTCTTTTAACAGCATTGAAGGAGAGACTTACTGGAAGAGTGTTCACTCTCTGAGTGCACTTCTAGTTCTCCAGGCTTTTCAAAGGACTGTCTGATGGTCTGTGTAAAGCTCCTAAAAAACCTGAACTGGACTGGATTCCCTTCTTTGGGTGAAGATGAAAATGAAACAATATCTGTAATTTTGCCATGTTTCTAAACATCAAACTGCATGCAATTTTAATAAGGGCTTTTGCATTAATCGATAATTTTACACTCCTTCTAATTATTTTGTTTGAATATCATTATGTAAAGCATGATAACCACTTCATCATAATTTCATGTTTTATTTGCTGGATTGAAAAAATATACACTATGAAACACAAAATTGTTTTACTCTGAAAAACAAATATATTTTAGTCATTTGATAAATTTGATGCAGTACCTTGATAGATTAAACATTTTACATATATTGGCACCTTTAACTTTAAATGTATTTTCTAATTAACGAGGGATTATTTTCAGATGGACCTCCAGAAAACTAATAAGAAGGAGTGACTTTAGCTAACAACACCGAGATAACTGATGGACACATTTTATTCACTTTGGATTTGATGAGAGAAGTTGAATGGGAGTCTATGGAGCCGGAGGCTTTTTGGAGCCGACCTCTAGTGGCACTCGCTGGTATTGCAGCTTAAGGCACTTCTGCATCGGCCTCATTTTTTAGAGCCAGAAGCTATGAACACTTTTATATCTAGTCTGTGGTTTCCTCTCACCACCCAGAGACCTGCAGGCGACTTTAATTGTCTGTTCTCGGTTGCCTGTTGTGTGAACGTGAGTTTGGATGACTGTCTGAGTGTGTCAGCCAAGTCTTAGAAAATGTCTCAGCCCTATACAACCAGACGAGAACTACACCTTGCATCAATATTGTAAATAGATGGACGAATGATGAGTGGAAAACAAATTCATTTCCCAATCATTTTGTAGTAGAGTTCATTTTTACTGTACATCATGTTTGCCAAGTAACACGTATTACTGCATGGAAATCAGTCTTCAGTCAGTAAAACCCATAAAAGGAAGAACTGATGACTTTGATTTTTTTACATTTTTGCCTGTTTAAAGTAATGATTTTATGATTATGAAACTAAAATATTTATATGTAGATAATGTTAAAGCTACAGCCAGCTACTGGTCAAGGTCCTCAACATACTTGTATCCCCCCAACACACATAACCTGTACATGCCCTGTAACCCAATACTTCTTCTTCACTACTACTTCATCTTGATTGGCTAATTTGACTTCATTTTCACCTGATAACAGGAGAGCTCCAGGTTTTAATGATTTGTTCTGGTGTCCTGATATGATTAAAAAATGTTATACTAAATTGAAATTTGGAAAATACAACTTTACTGTGTGCACAGTTGGCCTGTGTGCACAGTTGTGTAGAAACATGATATCCCATCTTACTATGAATGCATGTGTGCTTCTTTGATAGACAGAAAGGTTTTGTTGAAGGTCAAATGCCAAGGCTGATCCAAGCAAGCTGTAGCACGACAGTGGTGCAGCTGTGACATGTGTCATATCCTATTTATTATCATAATGTCAGGTTGAAGGAACATCAATCCCGTCAGAAAGGTCAATAGTTCACCGTCCAGTTTTAGTTTAAAGTTAGAGGCCAAACACTGTAAAACTGTGTAGAATTCTTCAGTAGGTTTTAATTTCTGTTTACTACACTTTATATGAAGTTAAGAGATCTTTTTTTTTTGGTTACTTTCAGGGTTTATCACAGATTACACTTTTGCTCTGTACTTTATGTCTTGGTTAGACAGTTAATCGTGTTTAACCCTTCAGAAAATGCATTATTTATCATATTGTGCATTGTTTTCTTAATGAAACAAGGTGGATCCATATACTAATCTAATCACCAAACATAATTGACATATTTAATGTATACACAAAAGATGTGATTTCTTTCAATGGCACCAACAGTAAGCAATGATCCAGATAAGTTATGCAGATAAAATTGGATCATCGGTGGCCTAAACGAGCAAAAATGAAGCTTTCAACCAGTCGGCTGGTCGTCCCCAAAATATGAGCAGAGAAGATGAAATCAGTGCCTAGCTTGCCCTGGTGGTGCCTGTTAGCAAGGCACTTAACTCCAGCTGCTCCACTGCTCATCGACCAACAAATCAGCCAACTTCCACATTTAAATGTATGTTAGTGTGTGGTCAAAATGTTCCTGCTAAAGAGAGCTGGATAAAGTTTGAAAAATGTCACTGATTAATGTCATTGTAAGAGGAGGATTATTCTTCTCAGCACGCCTCATAAAGACGTATCAATTAGCCACACATGTTCCTCATCACTGTGAACATGCACTGCACTTTATCCAGACTCAGTACCCCATCCTGGACTGAACAGACCCAACAGACAGAATTGAGCTACAATAGAGGTCTCCAGCCCGCCGCTAACGACCTACCAGTAACTCTGTACCCGTTTCTGAGAGAACGATGCTATCAATATGATGGATTAACGAGTGGACAATCCCTTTGATCTCCTCCACTTGCCTCTGCTCTGCACAGTGTCAGTGCAGCAGAGGTGGAGCTCCGCCCACAGAGACACACAGAGACCAGAGGACAGAAACGCAGCAGAGGTGGAGCTCCGCCCACAGAGACATACAGAGACCAGAGGACAGAAACGCAGCAGATGTGGAGCTCCGCCCACAGAGACACACAGAGACCAGAGGACAGAAACGCAGCAGAGGTGGAGCTCCGCCCACAGAGACATACAGAGACCAGAGGACAGAAACGCAGCAGAGGTGGAGCTACGCCCAGAGAGACACACAGAGACCAGAGGACAGAAACGCAGCAGAGGTGGAGCTCCGCCCAGAGAGACACACAGAGACCAGAGGACAGAAACACAGCAGAGGTGGAGCTCCGCCCAGAGAGACACACAGAGACCAGAGGACAGAAACGCAGCAGAGGTGGAGCTCCGCCCAGAGAGACACACAGAGACCAGAGGACAGAAACACAGCAGAGATTTTCACACTGAGCTGGAAACAAACAGCTGCTCAGAAATTAGGTCAATAACATAAATACAATATTTTCACACTGGATGTCGACTGAATGCCGCGACTTTTCAAATTAAAAGTCTACGGAAAAAAATATACACATACTGTTAAAATTATTATTATACAAAATGTGGGTTGAGTATCAACTTGTTATTGTTCACATAGAAGAACCTTTTTCAGCTGGTTTGGGTGGAGCTCAGCTATGTGAATAAATGTTACTAAACATGAGTATCTCTCAGACACTTTTATTTATTCAAAGTAGCGTCAAAGGAAAAAAAAAAGGTTGCAGACTGCCGATCTGTAGGAATAGGAAGCACTTCACACATGAATATTCAAATGGTAGCCTCATGTAATAGAGACATGAACACGTTTCTGATGCAATCTTGTGAAATGTCCTTTTAAAGAATGCAGAATTATATTTTGAAGACATCCCATTAGCAGGAAGTCATGAAAATAAGAAAAAAACAATTTGCATGTAGTTTGAAAATTTAGGAGTGTAATTCAAAGATGAAACATTCAATCTCTATTTGTCCATTCAAATAATTCTAGTAAATGCTGCAGCTACTTCATACTAATCATACCAGAGTGGGTTTGAAAGAGGGAAAAAGAAAATAAAGTACATTTAGATAGAAAGCCTTTCTAATGTCACTTTTACTAATCTGAGCTAAGTCTGTGTTAATAATAATGCTGAGAGAGCGAGCTCCCACAATGCTAATACAGACATGCTCTGAATATCCTCCACAACTTCAGGCAGGCTTTGTGTGCATCTGGGGATTGATTCCTCAGTTTATGTTTTTTTTTTTTTTTTTTTTTTTTTAGCTCTTTTCTTTCCTCCAACTCTGGAATTTTTCATTTAAGAACATCAGAAAGTCTCTGTAGTTGTTTAAGTTCGTGTTGCTTCACTCATGACATCCCATCCCACTTTTCTCCTTACGTAACACCCAACATCCATCATTTCTTACACTGCGCTGCTGAGACATGACAAGACAGACAAATGTCACTGTCTAAGTTGATGGGCCGGGTTGTGTTTGTTGCTGAGATGTGACAAGACAGTCAGACATCAAAAGGTTACATGGCCAATGAGCCTGGAACATGGCTGAGAGCAGCAACAACAACCAATCAGCAGCGTTGATGAGGGCTGGTGCTGGAGGCGCCAGACGGGGAATGTGTGTGTGTGTGTGTGTGTGTGTGTGTGTGTGTGTGTGTGTGTGTGTGTGTGTGTGTGTGTGTGTGTGTGTGTGTGTGTGTGTGTGTGTGTGTGTGTGTGTGTGTGTGTGTGTGTGTTCTTTGCCATCACAACAGATGTCTCTGCTGCCTGTCATTCTGATGAAGACCTCCATCAAACCGTTTTGCTTGATGGCTGGTGATGAGTTTGACACGTTCCCACTAAATGTTTAGCTGCTCACGGGGAAGCATGCGTTCTGCTGCCGGCTGCAGTTACACAGCCCCTCGCTTCTTTTTATTTATTTATTTTGCTGTAAAATAAATTAGGTTCCAAAGTTTAACAGTCATTAGTCTTCTTTTTTTTCCTTTTTAGAAAGCACTTGGAATTTCCCCTGCGTAATTTCTGCCTTCACACACTCGCAGGGTATAAATAAACAAAAAGTTGGTACAGCCGTTTTGCGCAGCTCAGAACAAATTACAGTGGAAACTCTGTTTATCTGGAGCCGGTGGGAATAGAGGCTGTTAAGATGGCTGAGACTCATTCACTCCTTCAAATGCTCACATATGAGGCTCCAGCAGATTGTATACATTTGGTAAACACTTGAGCTCACATAGAAAAAATGCATCGTTTCATTATGTCTTTTAACGATTGTGTAACTATATAAACAGAATATAACCGCATTATATTATTGTTCATTGAGTTCATTTTTACACTATTTATCTGCTCTGCATTACAATCGATGCTGAGGCTCTATGCTACAAACACATGCTGCTCTTGCACAAGAACACTGTTTTCTTAAGCTGTAAGTCAATGAGCATGACTTGAAATATATAGTACATTAGTAGATATTGCAAAAAAAGTTGCATATCTACCATTCCAAGTCATTAAAATATATTAGTGTAGTTTCATATTGGCCGGCTGTGTGACATCCAGATAAACAAGTTTCTGCTGTTTGTCTTTATTATTAGGATCATACTTAATCAAGGACTCCCTTAACTAGTACTATTCCACTCTCCCTCCTGAGTTCCTCAGACGGTCCAAATATATAATTACTAAAGCTTGTAATAAGCTGGCACTGACACATCAATGTAGTTCTCTATGGTGCAGCATGCTGAGGCCAGCCATCTATTTTCAATTACAGTTGCACGCACATGCACGTATCATCTGACACGCTTTACTTGTGCACACACACATGCTCACATAGACCTAAATACACCTCCGCTGAGTGTGAAGCTTGCAGGTAATTACTTTATCACAGCTCTGTCTGCCACAGCAGTGTCCCTCTGATCAATACTGGTGTTAGCAGCAGGTGCTAGCAACTTTATACGTGAAGCCGACTTCCCTGGGGGATTTTGTACAGGCTACCAATGTGCAATCTGAGAACGCCCCTGTGAGGAATAAAATTTTAATAAGAATATCCTCCTTAATAAGAAATATTTAATGGGGTTACTGAATTTTTATGCTCAAATCTTTCCAATTTCGATTTGCGTTTGTGTTAAGGGGAGCATTTAATTAAAACCAACAAAATATGAAATTTGTCCAAACTTTTGCTTCTGTTTAGATAAACATTAATGGACAGAGTAGAAGCATAAACTTTACAAGTGATACATTTTGTCAAAAGAAATAATCCTACAACATTCTTGGTAATGTCCAGGTATGTAAAGTAGGTATCTTTAAATACAACAATAAACTTCCTCTATGACTGTACAGGGTTCATTATTTGCCCAACTCCAAACTTCCTTTAAATGTAAAGTTCTAAAATGGACTTTATAAAGTGTAGTGAGGTCGTACCTCTTCATGGCTAACACTTCACAATGTTGTGAATGAGGTTAAATTTGACCAAGTGCTGTTGTTGCCTTGATATGAGCAGTTAGAGCCTAAACACAGAGACTTGAGCTAAAACTAAATAAAAGAGACAGTGACAGCAAATGTACAGTGGTGTCTCAGTGTGGAAATGTTGTCAGCCATAACTTCTGAATGTATAACTGTAATGTTGTTTTAATATGAAAAAGAAATAGGTAAAAATGTATAGTTATTCTTGAATGATAATAAGCAATACATTGCAGTATGAATAGAATTAGCCATTAAATGGTTGATATATTGGCATTTAATTTGTCCCAGAATAATTTTTTTGGTCACGCTTCTTAAATAAAACCACATTCTTGGACTATACGTGGGAATTATGAACATTTATTTTATATTTTTATGTTAAAAGTAGCTGTAATATACTTTAAAAAAAAAAAAATCCATTATTGATAAATTATGGTGCATGTTTCACTGTGTGATCTCTCCTGGTGGGTGTATGCCTCAAGTTGGTACTATTGGAGCAGCCGATTGACGTTAACCATCATTTGCACCAAACCTCCACCTGCTCGTTGTGGTACTGTAGATGTAATGTGAATTCAAGGATGACCTGTTTTACTGTGGCAGTTTGCACACTGAAATAAATCTGCACCTAAAAGACAAGAAACTACTTAAAAGAATGAGTTGACCAGATTTGCCCTCTGTTCAGTAACTCATTAAAAAAACACTGTGGTCTGAATATAGCATAAGATGTTGTTTCAGAATAGAGACAGGGTGAGCGTCTCTGGAGGGAAATGATGACAACGTCGTTGGATATTTCAGGCTTTTCAGGAACTCTAAAGCACAGAAGGAGGTCTGGATGTGGAGGGAGACAAACAGCATTGCAGGAGCTCGGTCTCTTTCTAGCGCTGTCTTCATAAAACTTAAAAGGAAAGGAAGAAGGAGGGAGAGAAGAGAGGAATTTGTGGGATGAATAAGTAGCGGGGGAAAAAAAGCCAATGTGAGGATAGAGAGAACGGGAGGAGAGGAACACAAACCAGGAGAGAGAAAGCAGGAGAGACACAGAAGTAAATGAGCCTCGGGAGGTTTGTGAGAGTGACAGGCTGCTGCCATGACGGTACTGTGCTGTGGGTAAACTGTCAAAACATCCACTGGTCCACCTGCCAGCCCCCCCATCCTGCTTTCTTTCTGCTTTTCTCACTCTGTGTCGCTGCTCCTTAAAAAGGAAACTTCCAACATCGAACAAGTTGCCAGATGGAGACGAGAATAAAAGAAGGCAGGAGTGAAAACTGAACTTCATGTTTCTATTCATTATTTTCACGTTTTTATTTAGTTCTTTCAGACATTTTTAGCCAGTAATGAATTCAACAAAATTACACGAGACTTAAGTGATGCTTACGAACCGCATCACTGTCGCACCAACAATGACGTTAAAGTGTAATACTGCGTTTTTGCAGCAAGTTACCAACTAAATAAAACATGTAATCAAAATATATTCATATTGTGAAGCAATTCACGCTCAATCATGGAGTGTGACTAACAACTGGAAAACAATCAGTAGACTCTTATATAATGTATGCAATGTTTATTACTCCAGGAAGTAGTCCAACCCTTACCAACCACCTAACAACAGAAAGGATTTCTAGTCTCCAACTGAATAAATACAGCACATAGAAACACTAAACTGCTCAGCTAGCTCAGTCTGGTAGGAAATAAAATATCTGATGAACAAAGATACCTGATGAACAAAGATATCTGATGAACAAAGATATCTGATGAACAAAGATATCTGATGAACAAAGATATCCATGTTCTCATGTGTTTTTAACATTTTAGCTCCGTGTCATGTGTTCAAACCAAACCGGTCCAGCTAGCCTCCTCTAGGATTGTAAGTGCGTGACTATCCGTGGTGTTATGGTACGGGTGCTCGGAGCGACCAAAAGAGACCCGACTTCACCAAATGGGTCATTTAATAGACCTATAACAAGTAGAAACTACATTATATTACATGTTATATAAAATTCTATTCTAGTTATATATTCCCATTGAGGAGGTGGAGGGATATTTGTAGTGATGAGCAGGATGTGATGTCATGATGATTTGTTCCAGATGTACAGTTGACCAATCAGATCTCTGGGTCAGAACTACTTGTTGTATAATGTGGGCGGAGCTTTTACTGACAGTGAGTGTGTGAAGTGTGAGTTAATGAACAGAGTGAAGTGATGACTGATGTGACTGATGTTACTTCAGATTATGTAACACGGTGTCTTTATGTCATCATGTGATGGTGCAGAAACATCACTGAATGACACTTGTCATTCTCTGAGAATGAGCCAACAGGCTGCAGAGGAGCTGCCAGAAAGAAAAAAAAAGATTCACTGTAAGCAGGCTGATAGACTGAGAAACCCCCTGCATGTTTCATATAGAGGGCTGTGCACACCTCTATACACAGGTGAGTGCATATGAGCCTGTTTTTATTTTCTGGGTTACGCATGTGTGTGCGTGTCACTGACTGATAGCCATGATTCTCCATACCAGTGTGCCTTGCCCGGGGAGACCTGGCAATAAACATACAGTCAACCTTCGGCCATGAATCTCTTGCCAGCCGTCTCACTCAGAGGCCTCACCTAGAGCCACACAAACACAACATCACAACAGCAGCTGCAAAGTCGTCCTCCCAAGCTCCCGAGAAGCTCCGGGTTCACGACTCCAGGATAAAACCATTGTGTCGTACTCACAGCATCAGATCCAGACAAGTAGTTCTATGTTGCTTCTGTTGGAGTCCTGACAAGTCATCAAAACATCTTCAACACACAGCCGTCAGTAGGGACAGAACATCAGTATGAGCACACGTTTAAGATTTGTTAACACAGACAGACTAGTGTTAGAAATGAAGGTGACAGTGTGGAGGGGAAAGGCATTTTTACATTCTGAATTAAAACAAATGCAATAATGAAGTAATAAATGAAGTAATATTCATTCATTTAAAGCCCATTCATTCTGTGTTTGCCACTTATGTTTACTTTATTCTATATCTGCATACTAATGCCTGCTGATGATGACTGTTGCAAAATATAACTAAAGCTGACTGGGATTCATAAACCAAAGCATTGTTCAAAGTAAAAAGTGGGCCTGATGAAAGCACCAAAGAAAACTCTGAGATTTCTAAATGAATTACAGTCCTTCCTTTTTGGACCTTAATATTTATACAATTCAATAATTGCTTTCATACTTTGATTTGGACCAAAGGAACAGATTGACGAGCATCAGTGAGAGAGCAATTGGGCATCACTAAAGACCTTAAGGAGGCAATAATCCAGTGTGCACCAGGTGACAGTATGATGTCTGAGGGGTTAATGACAGGTATGGTACAGTAGGTTTGTACAGTAGAAGGTTGTCTCATCATCTATTGGCCTATTTTCAGTACCAGCTGTGGTGATTATCACATCGTAATGAGAGGTATGCATGTTAACCTTTCATTCTTTGGGAACGTGCAGTAAGAAATAGACCTATATTTTAAATGATTGTCCTTGATTTGGTTTTTCATATATTTTCAACTCCTTAAACACCTTCTTTTGTCCTTCCTGCCCAGTTACTGTAAATAATGTCACCCTCTCCACTCCTTTCCTCCGTTTAACAACAGCGACATTATCAACATTTTGAAAGAATCATATTTTTCTGAATCATATTTGATGTGATATTTAGCAGGTTAGCAGCATCTGAGCAGAGCCTGATCGTGTTACTGTAGTGAGAATATGAGGTACAAAGAAACAGCCTAATATCTTCGCTTTGAAAGATTAAAGACCTGCAATGCAATCAGTCTGGAAGGGGTAGGGGTCTATCTAATGCCTGCAGCTAGACCTCATCACAAAGCATCTGCATATCAGTCTGTGCATGCACATGTGTGAGGGTTTCATCACGATGCCAAATGTTTGTCATGACCCAGAGGTGATGTGCTGACTTCAAACAGTCAGGTGAGCAGTGAACACGGGGGCTTCAGTGGGACGCTCAGTGCAGGGTTAAGAGTCTCGTCGGATGTTAGAGCACATGGTGCAGCGGCAACACACTCGTCAGGGTTCAAATCACGCTGTACATCCTTCCATCCAACACGTCTCTGAAGGATGTTCATCACCTGTCAACTTTACCTCCTCGTCAAGTGTGAACCAATCTGTTAATGAACATGTGTAGCAGAGAACAAAGACAGCTGCAAGCCTAATGATTATTAATTGGAGGCAAATACAGTTATCTCCACTTGATCTATATGAAGTAAGATAGTAATTATTATTGCCAAGTGTGTTACACATGTAAGGAATTAGTCTTGGAGCGTGTTGGGGCTGTCATGATATCAAGTTTTACCACTGACCACAAAACCATAATATCAGTATCAGGAGGATTGTCCACTTTCAGACCTTATGCACTTATGAGTCATAGCCTCTTTTATTTATGTTTGTTTTAATTGAAGTCTTCCAAAACTACTTGT